>NW_003303705.1:492315-529401 GCF_000142945.1 Phytophthora infestans T30-4 | reverse complement strand
CCACCGCTCCGTAATTCAGCACATTTGGCTTTAGCGTTCGGCTGACGAAGGTGACCGGATGGCAGATCCTCTCATGTTCTTGTACCAAAGCCGCTGAGACTGCCCCGTCAGTAGCATAGACTATCACCGTAGGTTGACGTTCCGGATCGAAATGGCGGGGGATGGGCGTCGTCGCGATCCTATTCCTTAGCTCCACGAACGCGTGTTGAGCTCGGATCCACCGAGGCTCCACCTTTTCCGAACTCTCCTCCGTCGTCTCTGTTCAGAGTGGATCCTCTCCCCGTTGGTCCCGGGGTGGATCCAGCTCCTGTTTTAGATCGTCTTCCGGCGTCGTACTACTTGGTTCCCTTCGTGGATCCGGGATCTCTAGGGCCAGAGCTTGTTGGATTTTGTTCCGGACAGCCGAAGTGGCCATCACAGCAAAATCCACCTCCCTCAATTCATAGAGTACCGCAGCAAACAGTGCGTAATCCTCGATGAACCGACTGTAGTAGTTCAAACGGCCCAAGAAGGATTGCATCGCCCGTAACGACTGTGGGAAGGACAATTCTGCCAACGAAGACACCCCCTTAGGATTCGCCTCCAATCCCTCCTTGGAGACTCGATGCCCTAAGTAATCCACCTTGCGCATCCCCCAATAACTCTTCATCACGCTGAAAGAGAGATTCCACTTGGTACACGCCTACAGCAGGAATGTCACTCTCTCGCACAACTGATCCCACGATTCCGCCGGGATTAGAATGTCGTCGATGTAGGATCTGCGTCCTAACACAGATAAAGTCCCAGGACCCCCTGGCTCTCCTGCTTTGAATGGATCCACTTCCGTACGACCTTCCCCGGACTCACCCCTTTCTGGTTCCGGTATTTGGGTGAATCCGTAGATGGCATTATTGATCAGGCGTTGATAGATCGGGGACGCATTCTTCAATCCAAACGGCATCTGGCTCCATTCGAACAGTCCAAACGGTGTGATGAATGCGGATATTGCGCGAGCTCGATCCGTCATAGTCACCACCCGAAACCACTGGCCATATCTAGAGAACAGTACCGGAGTACTTTATCCGAATCTTCAATAGCTCATTGATTAGAGGCATTGGATACACCATCAATCGGGTCAGGTCGTTAACTAGCCGGTAATCAATACACAGACGTATATCCACTCCGTTCTTCTTAACGATGATTACCACCGGAGATGCCCACGGGGACGTTAAGAAACTGATGATTTTGGCTTGCAGCAGACCTTTAATCAGATCCGATAGTTTTTCTCGGAACTGAGGCGCCACCTTCCGCACCCTTTGAGCGATCGGCTTTGTGTCACCGACATCGATGTCACATTTGACTCCGCGTGCAGCTGGTGGTAGTGCATTCCCCTTGCTAATCAGCCCATGTCGGCTTTCCCAGATCTTCTGACGTAGCCGATCCACTTCCGTGGGTTCGTTCGCCCCCGGATCCACTTAGATATCATCAATCGTGACCTCTTCTGTGGTCAGTGGTACCTCCGGGGTCACCGCCCTACCTTCTCCGAGATCCTCGGCGTGTAGATCCCCGCCTTCATGGTAGCAGACTTGTTCATCTTCAGTCTTTGTCGGATTCACCTCTGGATCCAAGCACCGCGACTCTCCTTCTCCCGTCATTTCTTCTGTCTTCATGGGGTCGGGTATCCTTGTACCGGGGAAGCTACCTTTTGGATCGACTTGATCCTTTGGTGGGTTTACACACGACGGTTCCTGTTTAGCTAGTGTTGCCACTCTCGACAAGGATCCAGGCGCTTTGTCCAATGGAAAGCCTGGATCCACTTGTGGGTCAGCAGGATCCGGCGACCCGACTTCAGTTCTCTGCGATCCCCCATCCACCGACCCTGGGCTACCAAGGGACTGGCTCTGGGTATCGCCAGCGGTTTCGGATCCAATCTCTACCACTTCGACCCCAATCCGACGATCCCTCTGTAGGATCTTTCGCGGAGTTGGGTATGAAGACCGGTCCACCAAAGGTCCAGTTGGCTCCGCCGGGAGCTCCACCTCCGCGAGGGATTCGATCTCGGTAGTCGCCTCGTACGCTAGATTTTGTCATTCTCTGTAGCGACGGGATCTCACTGACACATATCCAGGTCGCCTCGGGATACCATCCTTCGCCAACCATCGCCCAACCTCTTCATAAAGGTCCAGTAGTAGTCTCTTGTCGCTGACGCTCGTAACCCGGAGGTACTGTGATCGACAGGTCCTTGGATTACTGTAGGCACCCACTTCTCACCCCGAGTGACCCACAGTTTCTTATGTTCCACCCACTTCCACCGATCTGGCAGTTTCCAGGTCTCTCCGGGCTCGATCCAGGTCGTCTTATCCGCCCTTATGATCCTCATCTTCGCCCCGTACAACGGTCGCCGTCGGCTGAGCTGGATCCGCATCTCGTCCGGGAAACACAGTGTCCTATCCGCCAGATCCAAACTTACTCCGGCTGGTACCATGAAGTCCATTTCGAGGATAGCGTCTTGACCAGCAAGATCTCCAACCCAAATATCGAGCCAGTATACCAAACAACCTGCCAGCGTGATCTTGATCCGCGTTCTCCCATTCGTACGGTACACGCCTTCACCAATCCCAACACAGTCTTGGATCCGACTCCCATCCACTTGGCACCCAACCTTACGAGCACAGACAGTATCTAGTACAGACACCTCAGTACCACTATCTAGAGTTAGGATTGCTTTTTCATTGTTGACCTTGCCCCCTACCTTGGCTTGTCTGAACCATTTCCCTGGCGCATGGTACTTCCAGTATCCACGGGACTCCCCTGTCAGCAGGTCCATGGTTCCAATCTCTTTAGACCCACGGGATCCAGTGACCTGACAAACCTTGGGTGGATTTGCAATGACTTCACCCTTGGTAGGCTCAAACCATCGACCATGTTGTCGTTTCTCCCAATAACCGCGCGATTCACCCCTTCGTAGATCCAGGGCTGAAGAGACTTCGGATCTGGCAAATTCATCCACTTGGCGCAAACTAGAAATCTTGGCAACTGATACTTCATGACGATCACGTGTATTATCGACTGGGTCTAGGGACCAGCTACCTGGATCTAGCGATGTCTTGTTCACAAATGCATAAATGCAATACCTAGAATGCTCGGCTCGTACCGGATTCAAACCCGGCAAGCGTCCTAGTTTAACATCTTATCTGCCACTTCTGGCAACACCCCTCTGTGCTTGGCTGGATCAAACCATTGGCGGATATGGTTGTAGAACTCCTCCATCGGGCACTTGCCGACGTCGTGAATCTCGCCACAACCGCGACACACGTAGAAGCAATGATCTCCGGGATGACCCTTCTTGCCACACTTCTCACAAACCAGATGTTTTCAACATCCAGACTCTATGTGCTTCCGGGATCCACACTGCGAGCACCTGATTTGTTCTGTCCCATCTATGAGATCTCGGGATCTGTACATCCCACGGTCCCCGAGTGCGGTATCGCCAACGCGGGAGTAGTCTCCAGTATTCGCTGTACGATCGTTTGGCGCAGTGAGACAGACTCGGCGGTAATCCTCTGGGTCGGAGTCCGAACAATCGGATCCCGATTCGGTTCCTGAGTTGGGCGCCGTGACTTGGTGGACGCGTCGAGCTGGGGTCGTGGGTGTCGGAGCTCTTTGGCGATACTTGCCGGATCCGACCGCCGCCTTCTCTGGCGGTGTTTCGCGCGATCCACAGCCCGCAGCACTTCTTCAAGTTCATCTGCGTCTGGAAGACGTAACAGGGTCAGCCTGTCGGCCAGATCCACATCTCCCAACGTCTCGATGAAATGATCCACGTGTTCCCGTAGTACCTTGGATCCTCCATCCTTGATCTTTAACTTGGCCCGTAGACCGGCCACATTTAGCCGATGAAGATATTCCAGCGGGGATTCTTCCGATCTGCGGCGTGCGTGGTAGTATTGTCGTGCAACCGACACCCCCAATTCACAGTACTGGGTTTGGAAACTGCGCGGCAAATCCGGCCACTTGTTCCTGGTGGATCTGCCCAGCTGCCGATACCAGTTTCTGGCTGGCCCCGCTAGCAGAGCCGCAAAGGTCAAACACTTCTCAACATGGCCGACTTGACGTTGCTGATCCATGTTCGCGCTCGGTCTTCGTCTTGATCCGTGCCCGTGAAATCCTTCAGGTGCTTCAACTTGTTGCTACCGACAGAGCTGACAGTATCAAGAGGTAGGTTCCTCGTGTCTAGTAACACTAAGTCGCCTACTTTAAATACACTTAAGTTTCCTCTTCCATGTTTGTCCGAGTACTCCTTTTGTCTATCCATATCTGGGCCGCTGCCATGGCATCGCGGACCCTGCTGGCAATGCTCAGCTTGGTATCCATAAAGGATTCCACTTGTTTCCGCAGCGAAACTGGCCTCACATCCGAGACCTGGAAGGAAAGGGCTTTCCGAGCCTCTCCCCCACTTATAATAGAGGGGTCAGTGTCTCCTCGAAGAGTGAGAGGCACTATGGGATGACGGAAGCCGTTCCAGTAGGACGGCGTGAACCCCGTGGACGCGTGCACCGCGTTGTTGAGCGCAAACTTAACAACTCATGGCTGCGTTGACCACGAACGTGGTGCTGCCGCGCACACAGTGCGCAGAGTGTCCTCGAGCACTCGATTGACGCGCTCTGTCCGGCCGTCTGTCTGCGGATGGCCCGCAGTGGACATCTGCAGACGAGTTCACAGTAAAGGAAACAGCGTTTTCCAAAACGCAGCCGTGAACCGCAGGTCTCGGTCCGATACAATCGTCTCCGGGAGACCGTAATAGCGGAACACGCCATCGACGAAGAACCTTGCGGTTTGTTCGCCCGTAACAGTGACGGGAACCAGAGCAGGATGTACCATCTTGCTCAGCCGACACACGAACACCAAAATTCTGGTGTTGCCGGGTCCGTCGGCGGGAAGCCCAAAGATGAAGTCAAGACTCATCGACTTCCAACAGTCAGCCGGTACGGGCAGGCTCTGTAGTGGAGCCGAAGGGTGCCCTGCGGGTTTGACCTGCTGACATGTTTCACATGTCTTAACGTATCGGGCGACCCACTTGTACATGTGGGTCCACCAGAAGGCCTGAGAGACCAACAGAAAGGTCTGCTCGCGGCCCAAGTGGGCGCTGGAGGGCGCGTCGTTTGCCTCCGCGAGGATATCGAACTTCAGATCCTCGTCGTTGGGTACGACCACCCGTGGGGGTTCATTGGGCTCCACCCGGTAATAGAGGAGGCCATCCTTCAACTCATATCGGTGGAGCCGTGAGCGCTGTCGCGACGAGATCCAGTCGGACTTCGCGCTCGTTCCTGCCGTGAGGAACTTGTCGATATGCGCGACAGCCTCATCGTCCCGATACGCCATGCATATCCGATCATATAGATCCGTTGTCACCCGTGTGATGTGGGCCAACTCATAGTTAGGACGCCGAGAGAGGGCGCCCGCAAGCACGTTGAGCTTGCCCGGCTTGTACCCGACGCGGAAATTGTATTCCGCGAAGAAGGACAGCCACCTCGCCATCCTTTGGGAGAGGTGAGGCGAGTTAGTCGCCGTCCTCAAGGATGCGTGGTCTGTGTAGATCACGAAGGGCTGGGAGCCCAGAAGGTGAACACGAAACTTCACAAGGGCATATTTCATTGCCAGGAGCTCCTTGTCCTGGACAGGGTAGTTCCGCTCGGCGGCTTTGAGCTGTCTGGTCTGAAACGAGATGACTCGTTCATGTCCAGCCGTGTCGGCCTGCAGCAATGTACACCCGATGGCGTAATCGGAGGCATCGCAGACGACGCTAAACAGCTTCGTCTCGTCTGTCAGGGCCACGCCAGTGGTCTCTTGGAGACTGGCCTTGATGCTGTCAAAAGCATCCTGGTGCTTTTGCTCCCAGCGCCAGTCGACGTCCTTCTCAAGGAGGCCCGACAAGGGCATGGCGAAGCCCGCGTACCCTGCACTTTACTTGTGAAGGTAGTTAGCCAAGCCCAACCACTTTCGAAGATCCTTCTGGGATCGGGGCGTTGGCCATGCTGCTATGGCTATGACCTTGTCTGGGTCAGCCCGAACGCCCGCGTTGCTTACGAAGCTACCGAGAGCTTTAATCTCTGGTGACGCGAAAACGCACTTGTCGATGTTGGCGTAGAGCTTGCTTGCTCGCATTACGTCCAACACTCGACGGAGGTGTCCTAGATGCACCTCCATGGCCGTCTTGCCTCCCTCGGCACGGCTATGGATGAATATGTCGTCAAAGTACGTGTGTACGAAGGTATGCAAAGGGCGGAACAATTGCGGCGCCAGGCGATTGAACGTCGCCGGGGCGTTAGACAAGCCCTGCAGCATGACGAACCACTCCCAAGGCATGCCGCTTGGAGCCTCCGCGGTGAGCGGGATGTCACTCTCTCGCATCAGGATCTGGTAGTATCCGTCTACCAAATCCAGCGCACTGTACGGTACGCTCCCGGTCATGTTGTTTAACAGCACATCCTTTCGTGGGATTGGTGTTTGGGTCGGCACCGTTGCGTTGTTCAGCTTGTTATAAGCGTAAGCTAGACGCCACTTTCCGTTCGGCTTCCGAACACAGAAAGTTGGCGTCGAGTGCGAGGATTTCGACTCCTGCACCATGCCTGCCTTCGCTTTCGCGGCGAAGAAGGCATCAATGATCTCGCACTGTTCGCGCGGGAGAGGCCATTGCCTCGTAACATAGTACTTTGTGCCAGGCACGAGATCAATCTCATGCCGTACACCCCGATCTGGTGGGAGTTGGGACAGTGGGTGTTTGTTCACCACGTTCGCATACTCCGTGACCAAAGGATACACCAGATCCTTGGGGTTATTAAGGATCTCGGAACCCAAGCGCGTCTGACGCGGCTTGTTAAAGTCTTCCAGGACGTTCTCGTCCAAGACATAGGGCGTTTAGCTCCCTCCAGAAAGGTCTCAGGTCTCATGAGCATCATCTCAGCAACCTTTCCAGCCTTGAGGTTGGTCAGGAAAGACTCGACCGTCATTTCCTCGAGGTTCAGTATCTCTGCAACCTCTGGCAACGGCTCCAAGTGGACACCAGATGCCTTGACGGGTAAACTGGTCTGGCCATCGAAGATATGATAGCACTCTTCCACCGGCCTTGTCGGAGGAGCCCGGGCCCTGGACTCCGAGTCGCTTGAAGCGACGTCGATCTGAACGAAGCTCGGATCCGACTTGTGGCGGCGGCGGCGTCGTCGTCGACGGCGACCGTGACGTGGAGCTTTGCTACCCAAGTCTGGGGATGTCGGTGCTCCGACATCCGAGGCACTCGTGGCCTCGTGTGGTACTGTGGTACCCACACAGGAAGCGTGTTCGACGTCTTCCTCTTCAGTTAAGGTCTGGGCGACCGTGTGTGGAACTCTGTTACCCACCTTGAACACACTATTGTCAGTGTTCGTGACAGCTGCTGCTGTCTTGCGAAACTAAGTTAGCCGCTTGTGGACCTAAGTTACCCACTTGGCCAGCGCCTCCTCTGGGCGCTGCCACCATAAAAACATCTTCGGAGTCGTCATATACGTCGACGACTCCCAAGCATCTGCCGAATGCTTTGGTACCCTCGCAACCCTTGCGGGCGCTCCGGGTCCTGACAGAGGTGGGAACATGACTCACTAATGCTCTGTCGGACTGCGCAGGGCGTCACGAACCGATGGCCTTGCCTCGCCAGTCAATCCAGGTCTCGTGCTCCTTAAGCCAGGGCATGCCCAGGATCATATCATATGGATCCATATCGAGAACAGTGAACTGTTCGAGGCTGTCAAAGTCTTCAAACTTGACGGCCAGATCCACTTGGACGTTGGGGATAGTGACGACCTTCCCGTCGGCCAGTCGCACGGACACCGTCCCGTTGCCCTTGTTTTTTCTCAAAGCATCGGACAGCTTGTTGCTATTACGAGCAACCGTCTGGCGGCGTGCGAACTTCTTCGACGCCCCAGAGTCGATCAAGATTCTAAAGGAATGATCGTATCCCCGTACACATCCGTGTACTACGAGCAACCCGCCGCTGCTCTTCGCCGATTCGAGAGTGCGAAGACTCTCAGGGGCTAAGTCCCCGTGGTACGCGCCACCCGCGCACCCATCACGAAGACTTAGTTCTTCCCCAGTAGGGCGCCCCGCCCCCACTGGTTTCCGGCGTTCCCTGTCCCCGGGATCCTGGCTTCTGCCAGCGACCCTTGAGGACGGGCTTGGGGAAAGACCGTCTGCGGAGTCTTTCCGCGGGACAGTTGCGCTTGAAGTGGCCCATCTTCCCGCAGCCAAAGCAGCGGATGTCACGCTGTTCGGCGGACCCGAGTTCCATGGGAACTGGTCCGTTGAGGCGTGTTTGACCGGGAGTCGACAAAGAACTCCCAGGCCACGCTGAGGCCGGCGTACGTGCCTGGCGATGGCTGTACTCTTCCTGAGGAACTACTTGAATCGCCTCTTCAAGGGTGTTTGACTGCACCCGGAACAGCTGAGTGCGTGCGGGGCCCACTCGAAGGCCGTCCATGAACACAGTCATCTTGATGTGTTCATTGAGTGGTTTCCCACTAGGGACGCCGTGAGCTCCCGTATCTCTTGCACATACTCGTGCAGCTCGCGCCTTCCTTGTTTACACGAGAGGAAGCGCGAACGCTGGCGGTACTCGTAGTTCGCCGGGAGGAACGCGGCTCGGAGCTGTTCGCACAGCTGAGCCCAGGATGTGAAACATCCAGGGGATGTTGCTTCCCGAGTGTACACCCAACTCTTAGCACGACCGCTAAGATTGGAGAGTGCAAAAGCAACACGCAGTTGCTCGGTCGAGATCAGATCCGCGTCCATCGCGAGCTCTACTTCTCGGACCCAGAAGTGAAGGTTCTCGCCTTCCTTTCCTTCATACAGCTTAACCTTCAGCCGTATTGGCTTCGGGTGAGGCGGATTTGCTTCCGCCGCCGGAGCCTGCAGGTTCTCCCGCACATGCGCGATGAGCCCTTGCTTGTACGCGTCAAACGCATTGACGCGCTCGAGCTGCTCGGCCGGTGTTGACACCACCAGGCTCTGCAGGGCCTCCATCCCGAAGATGCCTACCATCTTAGGAACCGACTCGAACTGTGAGTCGTTCATATGGGAGAAGTCGTTCCTATCCTTGGCAACAAACTTCGGAGAGGTTCAGGTAGTCTACTCGCGGTGGCGTGGATTGACTACCAGTGCTACCAAGTCTGACGGGGTCACACAGCACCTTGCGCTAGAGGAAGTTAGCTTCCGAGAGTATACAAACACTCAGTGAACGGCAGTTCACAGGTCCCCTCTTTATCAAAAGAGAGCGAAGTGACCTATTTAAGGTAGAATGTAAACTGAGTATATTTATAGGTAGATAAAGCTTGAGTTTAATACAAACTATAAGTCACCTTTAGAAATGCGATGTCATCAACCAATGGTTGGCTTTGGACGACCTTGGTACCTCGTACCAAATATCCCGAAGTATTACGTGTCACACTTCATGTAACCAGGGTACACTTAGGGCTACGTACCCCGTTACACGATCCCTTCTCTACCAAGTGCAAGCCTACACCTGTGCATCGGGCCTTTTTCAGCCAAAATCTCCTCCTTAACTTGAGTAAATGGTGAGAGCGACAGTACTTTCATACAATTTCCAAGTACAGCCGGCTGGTATGTTGGAGGTCCAACGAATGAATTAGGGTATACTCTGCTTACTGTATGTACAGTACTACCGTACAAGATATGGGAACTAACAATTCGATGGGCTTCAAAAAATATTTAGCTGAAAAAATTCTGTGGAAATTCTAGACTCCCAGACAGGGCGCTCAATTAGGAGGGCGTTTTATTCGCTGGGGGAGCAAAATTCGCAGTAAATTACTGCGAATTTTGCCAGTAAAACGCTACTTTGAAGTAAATGTTGACGTGAGCCTATGTGCAGGCATTCCGAAATAATCATTGTATTGCTGTTTCAATACAATAGTTTACACTTAATTATTGATTTTTACAAATTGGATGACTTTTTCCAATTAGTTATTTTGTATTTACAACAAAGTACTTTATTTTTTCGTAAAATCTAGTTTTTTCTGCTTTGTTTTGCGTAAATACGGAGCTCGGTCTCCAGATGGCTGTTAGCAACGGTCGCTCAAAACGCGAACCTGAGGCGCTCGTCTATCATTTTTGATCTTACCATGGCTCTCGCCAACACCTTCACGAGCAAGCAAGTCTGCAGCTACTTTCTTACTGCCAGCTTGGCGACTTCCAGTCGGCCACCATGAAGCTTCAAGACGACAACGTAACGCTTCTCAAAGTGCGCGATATCTTTGATGCGCTCATCGAGAAGCATTCCGTTGTGAAAAAGTATCTTGCTGCCGACGCAAATATTGTTAAGGACGTGGACTTCGAGCGAGCGTGCGTTGTAGCCCTGTCAGGCGCCGTGGACGAGCTGACGAACGACCAGGAGCTGATGTTGCAGCCATTTGAGACGGTACCCGCAATTACGACACCGGACACCAGGCACGGACGCCCACAGGGCTTTGCCGACAGAGTCTTGGCGACTAGAAAAAAGCGGCGCGGTGCAAAGAAGGTATTTGATGGTGTGCTTTTCATCCCGCCGACGTCAAACACCGTGGAGCGTCTTTTTAGTGTGGCGAAACATACTCTTTCCCACCATCGCCAGCGTATGCTGCCTATTCACCTTGAAACCGTGTTGTTCCTGAAGATGAATCGGCCTTTCTGGGACGCAAACACTGTAGCAGCTATCGTGAACGCAAAGTAATGTGCAGTGCTGTACATCTAAGTACTTAATTTTCCAATACACTACTATTGATATCAATTATTTATTTCTTAAGTTGTAGTTTTTGTAGCAATAGCTTATTTTGGCATGGACCTTCAATATGATTGCAATTGTATTATCGGAATGCCTGCCTATGTGGTTGTCAAGCGCGTTTGTCAACCCCTTTACTGACGGTCGAAGCTTTGGTGCACTTGTTGCAGTCGTGACGACCGACGGACACGTTGTACTTCTCCAGGAGACCCGACAGCCGCTCGGCTGAATACTCCCACCGAGGCGCTGTGGTCACATCTACCTGTGGCTTTATCTCCAAAGAAGGAAAGGTGGGGTTCGGTAGCTGGCGCTCAAGAGGAAACAGCTTGAACTGCTGGTCGTCGTTGGGGTTTTCAGCAACACGATGCAGCGGTACCGAAAAGACCGATTTGTCAACTTCGTCCGTCGAGCCGTCCTGTGGAAATAGCTCACTTGCCCACGACACGGGCTTGATCTCTGCTGTCAGCGGAGAGGGGTGGTCATCTAGACGGTGGGAGAGCTGCACTGAGAGCTTGTTGAAAGCTTCGTGGCTTCCTCTCCAGTGGGAGTGTTCAAACTGATTGCTAGTTTTGACATTTGGCATCTTGTCACCCAGAGGGCGCAGCTTCATATCTTTTTGTGCTGGAACTTTACCGTTCTGTTGGCTTTTGTTACGTTGAATTGCCGCCACTGCGGTTAGTTGACTATCGTTGTCAGTTGATTGTCTCCTCATGATCATACCACTCGGGACGATAGCAGGCACAGGCTTAGGGAAGGGGAGACGCCTGGGCTTGCGGCCATAGATGAGTGGCGATAGATCCTGCGAGTAGCAAGCCATCATCTGTCTCCGTCGCTCGGAGAAGCTAGTTGTGGGGTGGGTCTCCGCTGAGCAGATCTTGTCGTTGTTATTGGTACTGTGTGGCTGGAGGGGCTGATCGGGTTTGGATAATTGCGTCGTCAGGTGGGGCAAACTCACCTCGTACAGCTCCGCAGAGGGCTCGGATATTCGTCTTTGAAGTGGTTGGTAGACCTTTGGAGGCTTCGGCTTCTTTTTCGACTTGCCCATGTTTCCTTCCTGCTCGGAGCGGCTTGTGTTTTCTTCACCTTGAAGCTGCAGGAACTTGAGCTCTTCCTCGCGCTTACGACGCCCTTGTATCATCAAGAAATGCCTCCGTCGCTGTCGAGCGAGCTCCCGCTGAGCGGCAAGCGATTCCTCCTTTGCACGCTTGGCTGCCTGCAGCCTCTCCCTCTGTCGCTTTAAAATTTCTTGCTGACTTAACAGGAGCTGCATTTGATCCTGGCACTTCGCCTCAGCTTTCACGAGAAGGCTCAATTTCGGCAGCGGCGACAGCGCTCCGCTTCCACCACCACTCGATTGTACCGTCGACGATGCATCGGCTTTACCTGCTAGCCGGAGGATGCAGGATGCGCACAGTAGCTCGGGTTCAGCTGAGTCGAGTCTGGCGTCAGAGCCCTCGAGGAGCGATTCAAGGAGCGGTGGCATCAGCTGAAAGCACCCTATGCAACACGCCGATGCGCCCTCGTCTTGTTCACCTACCGCAGCAGCTTCTACGGTGTGCAAGTGGTTGGCGCCAGGCGATTCGTGTGCGTTGGCATGCTGGGCTACCGCGCTGGAGGCCTCAATCTGTAGTTGGAGGTAAGTCAACATCTAGAATGTGTGAAGCTAGGCATCAAGCTTTGTCTCTCTAAATATAGAGCCTGGACTCACCACCTTTCTTGTTTCGGAGCTGTTACAATATTCTGCGTGAATAGTGAACGCCTGATATATATGCCAGTCTGTAGCAAAGCAGTTTGGAGCGAAAAACAACCCGTATTGATATAAGTTAACACAGCAAGTAATTGATGCTCGCTTTGTTAACTAAACCCGAATGTTTGAATGGTTGTCGTGCTCACCTTCGACCGCGCACCCTCTCACCACATCAATGCAGTAAGTAAATCCACTTTATAAGGCTCGGCGTTTCCTTCTCCTAAGCAATTTAATGCATGCATCACTTTTTTTATAGTAGAGTAGCCTTCTCCACTGGTTGCTTCAGTAGTGTAGCTGACGACTTGAAAATACAACACATGGTGGCTTTGCCGGGAGGTTGGGAGACAGAACTCGTTTACGGCCCATTCAGCGATTGCCTTGTAGGACATGAACGAGAGAGTGACCACCTTCTCGGCCCAGGTAAGGCGTAGCCGCCTCGTAGGATTGCGGGGCATGGCGGATTTGGTAGCTTAGTAACGGCGGGATGTCAAGGTCCGTTAACCTACATGCGCATAGTATGCATACCTGTGCAAGGCGCCAAAAGCGCGCCAATTTCAAATGTTGAAATGTACTGAATTTGCTGCTTGTACCTCCCGTGGATTCAATCTTAGCTCAATACCTTTGCACATCTCCTTCTTGTCGTGCTGATAGGGTGGTATTATTCTTTGTGGTAGTTTATGCGCTCATGACCCGTTCACTATTCACGCAGAATACTGTACACCAAAGTCTCGAATACATGTCTACTGTACACACTTCAACTGTGTCGCCTTGAAGTCCATCTCCCCATGTGAGAGATAAGCTACTGTACTACATGTAAAATGCAGATGTCCAGATGAGGGGCAAAGATAATAACGAAAGTCTTTCAGTCTCCGTTTTGCTTCCGAGCCGTCTTCACTGAAGGGCATTCAGTCGAGCTTGTCGGCATGTCCACGTCCAACGTCGCGCCGCAGCACCACAGCGACGCCCACCTGGCGCATCTGCATGCTGTAGGGGTGGTTCAGAGGGAGCAGAGCGTGGGGCTCAAGATTCTGCTGGGCGGCATCGCCAATACCATTTCCGCTGCGGCGACCAACCCTATTGACGTCATTAAGGTGCGACTGCAGCTACAGGCACTAGAGTCGTCGGCCGTCATGTCTTCAGCAGCGGTGGCGGCTGGCACAGTCGCTCCAACTCGGTACCTTGGCTTTGGACACGGTCTCCAGACTATCGTGCAGGAAGAAGGATGGTATGGCTTGGCTAAGGGCTGGAAAGCCTCGCTGATACGAGAGTTTACGTACTCGGGTATCCGCTTCGGCATGTACGACCAGGTGAAGGAGTTCTACGAAGACCAGATATTTCACACTTCCCCCGCCGAGCAAAGACGTACCCCGCTGTATATTAAACTGCTTTCAGGCGCCACGTCTGGTGGCATTGGTAGCGCACTCGTGAATCCTATGGACCTTGTGAAGGTGCGCATGCAGGCGGACCGCACGGGTACTCGCTACCACAACAGCTTCATATTTGCATGCCGCAAGATCTTCCAGGATGAGGGCCTGATCCAGGGCTTCTACCGCGGCGTGGCACCTACCACGTTTCGCGCCATGGTGTTGACCGCTGCGCAGCTACCCAGCTACGACCACATGAAAGAGACACTGTTGCATCATACTCCGCTGGAGGAAGGCGTGGCTGTACACATGATCTGCAGCATGTTCGCCGGTCTCACGGCTGCGACGGCGTCCTCCCCGCTGGATGTGATGAAGACGCAGATTATGAATGAAACCAACCTGGGCGGCAGGAACGTCCTAGGACGCGCCTTCATGGGCGTTTTTCGAACGGAGGGTATTCCAGGTTTCTTCAAGGGCTGGCTTGCCAACTGGTTTCGCCTCGGCCCACACACTATCATATCGCTCATGGCTTACGAGGAGCTGCGCGCTGCGATGGGAATCAAGCCCGTGTAATCGAATATAAACAGAGAGCAATGGTTCTATGGCGTGACAGATGATAAAAATACTAAACCGTTCGTTCTCTGGATATTATCGAAAGTATCGCTGGTTGGCCTAAGTCGTACTGTTGCGCGCTGAGGCTACTGTACCCCGTAGCCTCGGCCTCCAAAACGAAGAAAGCGACGATCGATTTTTGGCAAATCAATTGTAGTGAATAAATAATGAAAGGAAGATAAGTTGTAAGCTGAGTATATTTGTAGGTAGGCTAAGCTTAAGTTAAATTTACAAACAATAAGTCACGCTGTGACGGGGTCACACAGCACCTTGCGCTAGAGGAAGTTATCTTCCGAGAGTATACAAACTCTCAGTGAACGGCAGGTCACAGGTCCCCTCTTTAATTAAAGAGAGCGAAGTGACCTAAATAAGGTAGATTGTAAACTGAGTATATTTATAGGTAGGTTAAGTTTGGGTTTAATACAAACTGTTAGTTACCTATAGAAATGCAATGTCATTTAACCAATGGTTGGCTTTGAACGACCTTGGTACCTTGTACCAAATATCTCGGAGTATGACGTGTCATACTCCTGAAGTGTGAAGTGTCACACTTCATGTAACCAGGGTACACTTAGGGCTACGTACCCCGTTACATCCTCCCCCACTTAGGTTCGGTTTACCGACCAATCAGAATGAAGAGGTGTTCGTCACAAACTCTCATTCTCAAAGTCGAAAACCATCGACTTGGCCGCGCGAGCGCGGCAGAGGCTCACTTCACAGTTAGAGCCTCGAGCAGCAACCTGTGCGCTCTTCGTCTAGGTCTCCACTTCGACCGTTAACATGCCTCGTGGCACTGCTAAGAGCGGTGCTAAGACACGCTCCAAGGCTGCAGCCGGTAAGGCGCAGGCCAAGAGCACTAAGCCTCACGGCAAAGGCTCTGCACTTAAGGAGGCTACTCAGGTGGCCTCCGAGGCGATCGGTTCCTCGGGTGACGCGGCTGTGGACATGCGCGCAAGCAAGCGCCGCAGCCCGTCGCCCTCATCTTCAGACAATCGTTTGAGCCCTCGGTTCGTAGAACGTGAGCTCAACTCGGACAGTGAGGACGATGCCGAGTCCGGGAGCACTCATGATGCTCCTGCGGGCTCTGTGGGAGGACACAGCCCAGTGCCCAGTGAACACAAAGATGACAGCGTGCAGTCGCCGGCTAGTGATCAAGGTGATCACAGTCCTAGGACCTCTGTGCGCTCTGAGAGTCCGGCCGTCAAGGCTAAGGACGCTCCCAAAGCCGGTGGCGATGATGAAGGGAATCCTCGCAAACGTCTCTCGCTTGCCGAGGGTCTTGCGCGTGCTAAGGCCTCCAAAGCCGAAGGCGCCAAGCCCTCAAAGAAGCGTACTGCCTCTAAGTCTCCACTCCGCGAGGAGAAGGAGACTCGTCGCTCGTATCGGAGTATCTTCGACTCCTCGGATGAAGAGGAGGAGAAGGAGGAAGAAGAGGAAGAGGAGGGTGCTATCGTTGAGCCCCGGGAGGTCTCGAATGACCTCGACCAGCAGCAGGAGGATTTCCAAGCTGCCCAGCGTGTGCGTGGGAGTTCGGTGGCGGCACCCGTCAGCCAGGGAGCTGCCATCAACTCAAGAGGGTATTGGCCTCCCGAGGAGAGCTCTGGGGCTGACCTTTTCTTAGAGCTTCTCGTCGCTTCTCGTGGCCTTGTGGGCGGCCACACTTCTAGGGGCATCTATGAACGAGCCCTTTTTCAGAAAGAACAGTTGTTCGTTGACAACTTGGAGGCTGCTCGGTGTGTGCTTCTCGCGCCACACCGCATTCCCCTTAAGGACTTCACGACTTGTCGTAAGAAGCCCGAGACCCGGGGTGGTCTCTATCCTGTTTGGGGATACCCCTGGGTTATGCCCGAGAACTGTCCCACGTGGAGTTCTTGTGAGGACATGTTCTGGGCGTGGGTGGAGACTCTCAAGTACTCACCCACGGAGTTACGGGAACTCCATGAAGATCAGCAGCTGTCCCACATCCTGGACCAGCGTGATCTTCGTGTGAGGTTTGCCCACTTGATCAGCAAGCGTATGCTGCCAAGGGACATCCTGAAGCGCGCGGCTTCTAGAGCTCACGATGAGCGCGGGTACGGTGTGTATTCATCGACCGTACCCCGTTCGGGCAAGAAGCCCCGGACTACTTATGAAGCTGCCGCCGCTTCTGTTCCCAGATTGTGACAGCCTTCGGGCAGTCAATCAGGAGCCGTTCAATCGGCTCCCACGAGTTCTCGGAGTGGGCATAACCCCTCCACTTCACGAGGAGCTGTCGCTTGCCGCGACACCGTTGCTCCTGGAGGATCCGCTCCACGTGGAAGTGGACTTCTCCATTCCGGTCAAGCAGGGGCGGAGGTGCCCTCGTACGAGTACGAGTACTCGGCGCCTCCCGAGAGCCACTCTCGTCCGAGTGCTCCGACTGCGGGTCCGACACAGGACCCTGAGGTTGACCGCCTCCGTCAACGTGTCCTCGTGCTTGAGATTGCACTTGGCCTTGGGACTGGCCGCCCAGGCCGGGAATCAGGGCGAGCTCGCTCGTCTTGCGGACCGCCTGGACCTGCTGGAGCGAGAGGTCGCGAGCCTGCACCTGCGGGTGGATCGCCGGGCCTCTTCGACCGATCTGGACGAGGCCTTTCGCATGATCCGACGGATCGAGGCTTTGTTGCCACGTCCGGAGCCGCCTGCGGCACACTCCCCGACGTACGCGTATGGTGCGTACCCGGCGTACTCAGCGTACTCGGCGTATGGCGCCGGGGTCCGTTCGTATGGAGCCCCTCCGGCGTACGGTCTTGACCGCAGCCTTGCCGTCCCGACCGAGGCTTGGGGGCCTGCTCCGACGCCCTCGTCGATGGCTGTGACCGGCCCTCGCTTCGAGGAGCTGGGTCAAGGGGGGTCTGCGAGTCAGCAACCCCCTGCGGGTCAAAGTACCGCTTAAGACGTCCGACATAGAACGTCGGGTGCGTCGTCATTGACTTTGGAAGGTCGATGGTGTACGACGCACCATGTCTGGCCAGGACTGCAAAAGGTCCGATGAAGCGGTGCTTCAGTTTGTTGCTGCCGACAGAGCTAACAGTGTCTAGATGTAGGTTCCACGTAGCAACACTAAGTCACCAATCTCAAATATACTTAAGTTTCCTCTTCCTTGTTTGTCCGAGTACTCCTTTTGTTTATCTTGGGCCGCTGCCATGGCATCGCGGACCCTGCTGACAATGTTCAGCTTGGTATCCATAAAGTATTCCACCTGTTTCCGCAGCGAAACTGGCCTCACATCAGAGACCTGGGAGGAAAGGGCTTTCCAAGCCTCTTCCCCACTTAGAATAGAGGAGTCAGTGTCTCCTCGAAGAGTGAGAGGCACTCTGGGGTGGCGGAAGCCGCTCAAGTAGAACGGCGTGAACCCCGTGGACGCGTGCACCGCGTTGTTGAGCGCAAACTCAACAACTGGGAGCTGCGTCGACCACGTACGTGGTGCTGCCGCGCACACACTGCGCAGAGTGTCCTCGAGCACTCGATTGACGCGCTCTGTTTGGCCGTCGGTCTGCGGATGGTCCGTAGTGGACATCTGCAGACGAGCTCCCAGTAAAGGGAACAGCGTTTTCCAAAACGCGGCAGTGAACCGCGGGTCTCGGTCCGAGACAATCGTATCCGGGAGACCGTGATAGCGGAACACGCCATCGACGAACAACCTTGCGGTTTGTTCGCCCGTCACAGTGACGGGAACTGGAGCAAGATGGACCATCTTGCTCAGCCGACACACGAACACCAAAATTCCGGTGTTGCCGGGTCCGTCGGCGGGAAGCCCAAAGATGAAGTCAAGGCTCATCGACTTCCAGCAATCAGCCGGTACGGGCAGGCTCTGTAGTGGAGCCGAAGAGTGCCCTGCGGGTTTGACCCGCTGACATGTTTCACATGACTTGACGTACCGGGCGACCCACTTGTACATGTGGGTCCACCAGAAGGACTGAGAGACCGACAGAAAGGTCTTCTCGCGGCCCAAGTGGCCGTTGGAGGGCGCGTCATGCGCCTCCGCGAGGATGTCGACCTTCAGATCATCGTCGTTGGGTACGACCACCCGTGAAGGATCAGTGGGCTCCACCCGATAATAGAGGAGGCCCTCCTTCAACTCATATCGTTGGAGCCGTGAGCGCTGTCGCGACGAGAGCCAGTCGGACTTCGCGCTCGTTCCGGCCTTAAGGAACTTGACGATAGGCGCGACAGCCTCATCGTCCCGATACGCCATGCGTATCCGATCATATAGCTCCGTTGCCACCCGCGTGATGTGGGCCAACTCATAGTCGGGACGCCGAGAGAGGGCGTCCGCAAGCACGTTGAGCTTGCCCGGCTTGTATTCGACGCGAAAGTTGTATTCCGCGAAGAAGGACAGCCACCTCGCCATCCTTTGGTAGAGGTGAGGCGAGTTAGTCGCCGTCCTCAAGGACGCGTGGTCTGTGTAGATCACAAAGGGCCTAGAGCCCAGAAGGTGAACACGGAACTTCACAAGGGCATATTTCATTGCCAGGAGCTCCTTGTCATGGACAGGTTAGTTCCGCTCGGCGGCTTTGAGCTGCCGGGACTGGAACGAGATGACTCGCTCCTGTCCAGACGTGTCGTCCTGCAGCAATGCACACCCGATGGCGTAATCGGAGGCATCGCAGACGACGCTAAACGGCTTCGTCTCGTCCGGCAGAGCCAGGACAGGGGCCTCTTGGAGACTGACCTTGATGCTGTCAAAAGCATCCTGGTGCTCTTGCTTCCAGCGCCAGTCGACGTCCTTCTGAAGGAGGCTCGACAAGGGCTTAGCGAAGCCCGCGTACCCAGCGCTGTACTTGTGAAGGTAGTTGGCCAAGCCCAACCACTTTCGAAGATCCTTCTGGGATCGGGGCGTCGGCCATGCTGCTATGGTTTTGGCCTTGTCTGGGTCAGCCCGAACGCCCGCGTTGCTCACGAAGGTACCGAGAACTTTAATCTCTGGAGACGCGAAAACGCACTTGTCGATGTTGGCGTAGAGCTTGTTTGCTTGTATTACGTCCAACACTCGACAGAGGTGTCCTAGATGCACCTCCATGGCCGTCTTGCCTCCCTCGGCACGGCTATGGACGAATATGTCGTCGAAGTACGTCTGTACGAAGGTACGCAAAGGGCGGAACAGCTACGTCACCAGGTGATTGAGCGTCGCCGGGACGTTAGACAAGCCCTGCGGCATGGCGAGCTACTCCCAAATCATGCCGCTTGGAGTGCTTACCGCGGTGAGCGGGATGTCACTCTCTCGCATCAGGATCTGGTAGTATTCGTCTACCAAATCCAGCGAACTGTACAGTACGCTCCCGGCCATGTTGTTTAGCAACACATCCTTTCGTGGTTTTGGTGTTTGGGCCGGCACCGTCGCGTTGTTCAGCTTGTTATAAGCGTGAACCAGACGCCACTTTCCGTTCGGCTTACGAACGCAGAAAGTCGGCGTCGAGTGCGGGGATTTCGATTCCCGCACCATGCCTGCCTTCGCTTTTGCGGCGAAGAAGGCATCAATGACCTCGCACTGTTCGCGCGGGAGAGGCCATTGCCTCGTGACACAATACTTTGTACCGGGCACGAGATCAATCTCGTGCCGTACGCCTCGATCCGATGGGAGTTGGGTCGGTGGGTGTTTGTTCACCACGTCCGCATACTCCGTCACCAAAGGATACACCGGATCCTTGGGGTTCTTGAGAATCTCAGAACCCAAGCGCGCCTGACGCTGCTTGTTCATGTCTTCCAGGACGTTCTCGTCCAAGACAGAGGAGGAGTTCAGCTCCTCCTGAGTGGTCTCAGGTCTCATGAGTACCATCTCAGCAATCTCTCCAGCCTTGAGGTTGGCCAGGAAAGACTCAGCCATCATTTCCTCGAGGTTCAGTATCTCTGCAACCTCTGGCAACGGTTCCAAGTGGACACCAGATGCCTTGACGGGTAAACCTGTCTCGCCATCGAAGAAGTGATAACACTCTTCCACCGGCCTTGTCGGAGGAGCCCGGGCCCTGGACTCCGAGTCGCTTGAGGCGACGTCGATCGGAACGAAGTTCGGATCCGACTTGAGGCTGCGGCGGCGTCTTTGTCGACGGCGTCTGTGACAGGGAGCTTTGCTGCCCACGTCTAGGAATGTCGTTGCTACGACATCCGAGGCACCCGTGGCCTCGTGTGGTACTATGGTACCCACACAGGAAGCGTGTTCGACGCTTTCCGCTTCACTTAAGGTCTGGGCGACCGCGTGGGGCACTGTGTTACCCACACAGGAAGCGTATCCGACGTCTTCCTCTTCAGTTAAGGTCTGGGCGACCGCGTGTGGCACTATGTTACCCACACAGGAAGCGTATCCGACGTCTTCCTCTCCAGTTATGGTCTGGGCGACCGTGAGTGGAACTCTGTTACCCACTCTGAACACGCTGTTCTCAGTGTTCATGACAGCTGCAGCTGCCTGCGGAACTAAGTTATTCGCCTGTGGACCTAAGTTACCCACTTGGCCAGCGCCTCTTCTGGGCGCGGCCACCATCAAAACATCCTCGGAGTCGTCATATACGTCGACGACTCCCAAGCATCTGTTGGATGCTTTGGTACCCTCGCAACCCTTGCGGGCGCTCCGGGTCCTGACAGAGGTGGGAACATGACTCACTAATGCTCTGTCGGACTGCGCAGGGCGTCACGAACCGATGGCCTTGCCTCGCCAGTCAATCCAGGTCTCGTGCTCCTTAAGCCAGGGCATGCCCAGGATCATATCATATGGATCCATATCGAGAACAGTGAACTGTTCGAGGCTGTCAAAGTCTTCAAACTTGACGGCCAGATCCACTTGGACGTTGGGGATAGTGACGACCTTCCCGTCGGCCAGTCGCACGGACACCGTCCCGTTGCCCTTGTTTTTTCTCAAAGCATCGGACAACTTGTTGCTATTACGAGCAACCGTCTGGCGGCGTGCGAACTTCTTCGACGCCCCAGAGTCGATCAAGATTCTAAAGGAATGATCGTATCCCCGTACACATCCGTGTACTACGAGCAACCCGCCGCTGCTCTTCGCCGATTCGAGAGTGCGAAGGCTCTCAGGGGCTAAGTCCCCGTGGTACGCGCCACCCGCGCACCCATCACGAAGACTTAGTTCTTCCCCAGTAGGGCGCCCCGCCCCTACTGGTTCCCGGCGTTCCCCTGTCCCCGGGATCCTGGCTTCTGCCAGCGACCCTTGAGGACGGGCTTGGGGAAGGACCGTCTGCGGAGTCTTTCCGCGGGACAGTCGCGCTTGAAGTGGCCCATCTTCCCGCAGCCGAAGCAGCGGATGTCACGCTGTTCGGCGGACCCGAGCTCCATGGGAACTGGTCCGTTGGGGCTTGTTCGACCGGGAGCCGACAAGTAACTCCCAGGCCATACTGAGGCCGGCGTACGCGCCTGGAGATGGCTGTACTCTTCCTGAAGAGCCACTTGAATCGCCTCTTCAAGGGTGCTTGACTGCACCCGGAACAGCTGAGTGCGTGCGGGGCCCACTCGAAGGCCGTCCATGAACACAGTCATCTTGATGTGTTCATTGAGTGGGTTTCCCACTAGGGACGCCGTGAGCTCCCGTATCTCTTGCACATACTCGTGCAGCTCGCGCCTTCCTTGTTTACACGAGAGGAAGCGCGAACGCTGGCGGTACTCGTAGTTCGCCGGGAGGAACGCGGCTCGGAGCTGTTCGCACAGCTGAGCCCAGGATGTGAAACATCCAGGGGATGTTGCTTCCCGAGTGTACACCCAACTCTTAGCACGACCGCTAAGGTTGGAGAGTGCAAAAGCAACACGCAGTTGCTCGGTCGAGATCAGAGCCGCGTCCATCGCGAGCTCTACTTCTCGGACCCAGAAGTGAAGGTTCTCGCCTTCCTTTCCTTCATACGGCTTTACCTTCAGCCGTATTGGCTTCGGGTGAGGCGGATTTGCTTCCGCCGCCGGAGCCTGCAAGTTTTCCCGCACATGCGCGATGAGACCCTGCTCGTACGCGTCGAATGCATTGACGCGCTCGAGCTGCTCAGCCGGTGTTGATACCACCAGGCTCTGCAGGGCCTCCATCCCGAAGATGTCTGCCATCTTCCGAACCGACTCGAACTGAGAGTCGTTCATATGGGAGAAGTCGTTCCTATCCATGACAACGAACTTCGGAGAGGCTCAGGTAGTCTACTCGCGGTGGCGTGGATTGACTACAAGTGCTACCAAGTGTGACGGGGTCACACAGCACCTTGCGCTAGAGGAAGTTATCTTCCGAGAGTATACAAACTCTCAGTGAACGGCAGGTCACAGGTCCCCTCTTTAATTAAAGAGAGCGAAGTGACCTAAATAAGGTAGATTGTAAACTGAGTATATTTATAGGTAGGTTAAGTTTGGGTTTAATACAAACTGTTAGTTACCTATAGAAATGCAATGTCATTTAACCAATGGCTGGCTTTGAACGACCTTGGTACCTTGTACCAAATATCTCGGAGTATGACGTGTCATACTCCTGAAGTGTGAAGTGTCACACTTCATGTAACCAGGGTACACTTAGGGCTACGTACCCCGTTACAAAGGCAATGTCATCAGCCAATGGTTGGATGTACCAGTGCCACACTTCATGTAATTAAAGATACGCTTGGGGCTACGTACTCCGTTACATCACCCCCCCCCTCACTTAGGTTCAGTTTACCGACCAATCAGAATGAGGAAGTGTACGTCACAAACTCTCATTCTCAAAGTCGAAATACATCAGCTTGGCGCGAGCGCGGCGGAGGCTCACTTTACAGTTAGAGCCTCGAGCAGGTGTTGAGCGCTCTTCTTCTCGGTATCCACATCGACCTTTAGCATGCCCCGTGGCACTGCGAAGAGCGGTGCGAAAACACGCTCCAAGGCTGCTGCCGGAAAGGCGCAAGCCAAGAGCGCTAAGCCCCGCGGCAAAGGCTCTGCACTTCAGGAGACTACTAAGGTGGCCGCAGAGGCGATCGGCTCATCTGGTGACGCGGCTGCGAGCAAGCGTGCAAGCAAGCGTGCAAGCAAGCGCCGCAGTCCGTCACCCTCGGTCTCTCCTGACAACCGTCCGAATCCGCAGTTCGCTGGACGTGAGCTCAATTCAGGCGGTGAGGACGAGGCCGAGTCCGGGAGCACTCACGATGCTCCTGTGGGCTCTGTGGGGGGGGGGAGAGCACACTCCAGTGCCCAGCTAGCACGACGACGACAGCGTGCACTTCCTCGCTAGTTACCACGGTCGGTGATCACAGTCCCAGGACGTCTGTGGACTCTGAGAGTCCTGCCCTCAAAGCTAAAGGCTCTTCCAAAGCTGGCAACGAGGAGGAGAAACCTCTCAAACATCTCTCGCTCGCCGAGGGTTTTGAGCGTGCCAAGGCCGCCAATGTCGACGACGCCAAGCCTTCTAATAAGTACACGGCTTCGAGGTCGCCACTTCGCGAGGAGAAGGAGACTGGGTACGCATATCGGAACCTCTTCGGTTGAGGAAGAGGAGAAGGAAGGTGCTATTCATGAGCCCCGGGAGATCACTAACGACCTCGACCAGCAGCAGAAGGATTGCCAAGCTGTCCACCGCATGCGTGGGGGTGCGGTGGTGACACCCGTCAACCAGGGAGCTGCCATTAACCAAGAGGTTATTGGCCTCCCGAGGAGAGCTCTGGGGCTGACCTCTTCCTGGGAATCCTCGTCGCTCCTCGTGGCCTTGTTGGTGGCCACACTTCTAATGGCGTTTAGGAACGTGCCCTGGTCCAGAAGGAGCGGTTGTTCGTCGACAACTTGGAATCGGCCCGGTGCGTGTTTCTCGCGCCGCACCGAATCTCTCTGAAGGACTTCACGACTTGTCGAAAGAAGTCCGACAACAGGGGTGGTATCTACCCTCTCTGGGGATACCCTGGGTTTTTCATGAGAACTGTCCTAACTAGAACTCGTGTGATGACATGTTCTGGGCCTGAGTTGAGTCTATCAAGTACTCACCCCCTAAGGTGCGGGAACTCCATGAAGATCAGCTGCTGTCCCGCATCCTGAACCAACGTGATCTTCGTGTCAGGCTCGCTCACTCGGTTAGCAAGCGCATGCTACTAAGGTACGTTCTGAAGCGCGTGGCTTCTAGCGCTCACGATGAGCGCGCGTACGGAGTGTCGTCAACGTCCGTACCCCGTTCGGGCAAGAAGCCCCGGACTACTTATGAAGCTGCCACCGCTTCTGTTCCCAGATTGCGACAGCCTTCGGGCAGTCTATCAGGAGCCCCTCAATCGACTCCCACGAGTTCTTGGAGTGGGCATAACCCCTCCACTTGACGAAGAGCTGTCGCTTACCGCGACGCCGTTGCTCCTGGAGAATCTGCTCACGTGGTAGTGCACTTCTCCGTTTGGTCCAGCAGGGGTGGGGGGTGGGGGTGGGGGGGGGGGTGCCCTCGTACGAGTACGAGTACTCGGCGTCCCCGGAACGCTACTCACGTCCGCGTGCCTCTTCTGCGGGTCCGACGCGGGGCCCTGAGGTTGACCGCCTCCGCCAACGCGTCCTCGTGCTTGTGCTTGCACTTGGCCTTGGGACTGGCGGAGATGCTACCGCCCAGGCCGGGAATCAGGGCGTGCTCGCTTGTCTTGCTTGGACCTGTTGGAGCGGGAGGTCTCGAGCCTGCACCTGCGGGTGGACCGGCGGGTCGCTTCGTCCGAACTTGACGAGGCCTTCCGCATGATTTGACGTATTGAGGCTCTGCTGTCTCGTTCGGAACCGCTTTTGGCGCACTCCAAGTCGTACGCGTGTGGTGCGTACCCGACGTACTCGGCGTATGGCTCTGGGTCCGTTCGTACTGGGGCCCTCCGGCGACCGGTCGCGACCGCAGCCTTGCTGTTCAGACCGATGCTTGGGTGCCTGTTCCGACGCTTTCGTCGACGTCTGTGGTCAGCCCTCGCTTCGAGGAGCTGGGTAAGGTGGGTCTGCGAGTCAGCAACCCCCTGCGGATCATAGTACCGCTTAAGACGTCCAACGTAGATTGTCGGGTGCGTCGTCATTGACTTACACAGGTCGATGGTGTACGAGGCACCATGCCTGGCCAGGACTGCGAATGGTCCGATAAGCGGTCTTTCAGCTTGTTGCTGCCGACAGAGCTGACAGTATCTAGCGATAGACTCCTCGTCCTTAAATACACTTAAGTTTCCTCTTCCATGATTGTCAGAGTACTCCGTTTGTCTGCCCTGGGCCGCTGCCAAAGCTTCGCGGACCCTGGGAGGAAAGAGCTTTCCGAGCCTCTCCCCCACTTAGAATAGAGGAGGCAGTGTCTTCTCGAAGCATGGAAGGCACTCTGGGGTGACGGGAACCCTTCAAGTAGAACGGCATGAGCCCCGTGGACGCGTACACCGCGTTGTTGAGCGCAAACTCAACAGCCGGAAGCTGCGTCGACCACGTACGTGGCGCATCCGCGCACACACTGCGCCGAGTGTCAAGTGACGCGCACTGTCTGGCCGTCTGTCTGCGGATGGTCCGCAGTGAGCATTTGTAGACGGGTTCCCAGTAAAGGAAACAGCGTTTTCCAAAGCGCGACCGTGAACCGCGGGTCTCGGTCCGAGACAATCGTATCCGGGAGCCCGTGATAGCGGAACATGTCATCGACGAAGAACCTTGCGGTTTGTTCGCCCGTAACAGAGACGGGAACCAGAGCAAGATGTACCATCTTGCTCAGCCGACACACGAACACCAAAATTCTGGTGTTGCCGGGTCCGTCGGCGGGAAGCCCAAAGATGAAGTCAAGACTCATCGACTTCCAACAATCAGCCGGTACGGGCAGGCTCTGTAGTGGAGCCGAAGGGTGCCCTGCGGGTTTGATCCGCTGACATGTTTCACATGTCTTAACGTATCGGGCGACCCACTTGTACATGTGGGTCCACCAGAAGGCCTGAGAGACCAACAGAAAGGTCTGCTCGCGGCCCAAGTGGGCGCTGGAGGGCGCGTCGTTTGCCTCCGCGAGGATATCGAACTTCAGATCCTCGTCGTTGGGTACGACCACCCGTGGGGGTTCATTGGGCTCCACCCGGTAGTAGCGGAGGCCATCCTTCAACTCATATCGGTGGAGCCGTGAGCGCTGTCGCGACGAGATCCAGTCGGACTTCGCGCTCGTTCCTGAAGTGAGGAACTTGTCGATATGCGCGACAGCCTCATCGTCCCGATACGCCATGCGTATCCGATCATATAGATCCGTTGTCACCCGTGTGATGTGGGCCAACTCATAGTTATGACGCCGAGAGAGGGCGCCCGCAAGCACGTTGAGCTTGCCCGGCTTGTACCCGACGCGGAAGTTGTATTCCGCGAAGAAGGACAGCCACCTCGCCATCCTTTGGGAGAGGTGAGGCGAGTTATTCGCCGTCCTCAAGGATGCGTGGTCTGTGTAGATCACAAAGGGCCTAGAGCCCAGAAGGTGAACACGAAACTTCACAAGGGCATATTTCATTGCCAGGAGCTCCTTGTCCTGGACAGGGTAGCTCCGTTCGGCGGCTTTGAGCTGCCTGGTCTGGAACGAGATGACTCGTTCATGTCCAGTCGTGTCGGCCTGCAGCAATGCACACCCGATGGCGTAATCGGAGGCATCGCAGACGACGCTAAACGGCTTCGTCTCGTCCGGCAGAGCCAGGACAGGGGCCGCTTGGAGACTGACCTTGATGCTGTCAAAAGCATCCTGGTGCTCTTGTTTCCAGCGCCAGTCGACGTCCTTCTGAAGGAGGCCTGACAAGGGCTTAGTGAGGCCCGCGTACCCAGCGCTGTACTTGTGAAGGTAGTTGGCCAAGCCCAACCACTTTCGAAGATCCTTTTGGAATCGGGGCGTCGGCCATGCTGCTATGGTCTTGGCCTTGTCTGGGTCAGCCCGAACGCCCGCGTTGCTTACGAAGCTACCGAGAACTTTAATCTCTGGAGACGCGAAAACGCACTTGTCGATGCTGGCGTAGAGCTTGTTTGCTTGAATTACGTCCAACACTCGACGGAGGTGTCCTAGATGCACCTCCATGGCCGTCTTGCCTCCCTCGGCACGGCTATGGACGAATATGTCGTCGAAGTACGTGTACGCAAAGGGCGGAACAGTTGCGTCACCAGGTGATTGAGCGTCGCCGGGACGTTAGACAAGCCCTGCGGCATGGCGAGCTACTCCCAAATCATGCCGCTTGGAGTGCTTACCGCGGTGAGCGGGATGTCACTCTCTCGCATCAGGATCTGGTAGTATTCGTCTACCAAATCCAGCGAACTGTACAGTACGCTCCCGGCCATGTTGTTTAGCAACACATCCTTTCGTGGTTTTGGTGTTTGGGCCGACACCGTCGCGTTGTTCAGCTTGTTATAAGCATGAACCAGACGCCACTTTCCGTTTGGCTTCCAAACGCAGAAAGTTGGCGTCGAGTGCGGGGATTTCGACTCCCGCACCATGCCTGCCTTCGTTTTCGCGGCGAAGAAGGCATCAATGATGTAACGTGGTTACACGGCGTGGAACACACAGGGGTGCGGAGAACCCGGAGAGTTAACCAATTCTCATTACAAAAGTTGGAGAGTTAACAAGGTCTCTCAGTACGTTGGCTGAAAGCCACACGTTATGCATTTGATTAGGTTTAGCTATGCTAGATAGTTAAAGAGATACATTTACCCCTTGGCGGCTTGGCCGCAATAATAGTAAATAAAACACTTCTGGTTTTGAAGCATAAAAGTTAAGGTATTAACTTTGAGCCCTGGTCTTGGGCTGTAAGTTCCTTTGGATAAGGAACTTAGTATTAGTGACTCTTTGTGTCGAGCGTCTTCCTCTGACGCTAAAGCTACGGCAGCCCCGCTGCACTTGGTAGCACTTGTAGTCAATCCCGCTCCTGCGTCGGCTGACTATATCCTTTGCGAGGATGGAACACCCCGTGTTCGCGAATTTGCCCCCGGCGCAGCAGGACGCGCTTACTAAGCTTATGTCCTTGCTTGGCTCGGAGGGCGCGGCTCATCTTGCATCGCAAGGTCCAGAGGCGGTCACCGCCAGGCTGGAATCGTTCTCCCGCTACGAGAGCGCGCTCGTCCAAGAGAAGATGAGCGCCGCAACGGCGGCGGCGTCGATGACGCGTGAAGATACTATGAGACTGAAACCGCTCATGGTGAGCGTAAAAACCTTCGAGGTGAAGGGTGGAGAAAGCCTCCTTTTCTGGACCCGTGAGGTCGAGATGGCCATGGGATCGGCCCTGCTCCAGTCTGAGCATAAGCGCGTGGCGCTGGCTATCTCCAGGCTTGGAAGTCGCGCTCGCTAACGTGCGGCACGTCTGTTGACGCTGCATTTCCCACTTGGGATCAGCTGAAGCAACAGCTTTCGCCCGTGTTCGCGCCGCCTAATCAGGCGTACCGTATCAGGTTGAAGATCCTTGCTACCCGCCAGGGTAAAGGATTTATTGAACTTTGTCCAAGAGTTGAGAGCTCTTATCGCCGGAATAGCGGTGGACCCTCTTCCGGAACTGGTCAGTGTGACCGTGTTCATGGAGGGGCTTCGTGTGAGCGCAGCTCGAACGGAAGTGCTCCGTGTACACCCTAACTCTTTCGAAGAGGCGGTGGATGTGGCATTAAATGCCGAGCACAACTTCAGGTCGGCTCGACCTGGTTGGGCGCTGGTAGCGCAAGCTCTTCGAGCGGTCCAGAGCCGATGGACATCAGCTATGCTGAAGACGAAGACGCGGAGCTTCTTGCTGCGGAGCAGCGCGCCGGCATCCGCCGATGCTTTGTGTGCAATAGCACTAAGCACTTGAGGGCCTATTGCCCTCTGCGCAAGAAGCGCGAGGCTCCGGCGAGCCAGCCCTCCAGGTCATCGCCGGGAAACGGCAGCTCCCAGTAGGCGCGGGGCGGCCTACTGGGGAAGAACTGAGTTCTGTTGTGCCTCGAAGAGGTAGAGGACAACGGGGCTCAGCCCCGAAGAGAGCTGAGCTCTCTTACGAGAAGAGTGTGTGCAAGCCGGGCTTGCTGGTCGTTCAAGCGAACGTGAAGGGCTTTACAAAGCCATGGAGAGTCTTTATTGACTCGGGAGCCTCGGGCAACTACGCCCGTCGATCCACCCTGGAAGGGAGTCAGCTGAATGCTGAGGCACTGGAAGTGTCAACGAGAGATACGATCTCTGTCCGTCTCGCGACGGGGACACTGGTAACTGTGTCGAAGGTCTCTGTCGACCTTGAAGTGAAGTTTGAGAACTTCGATAGCGTGGAACGCTGTTTGGTCTTAGACCTGGATGCGAGGTATGACCTCATCATTGACATGGCATGGCTGGAACGCCATGAGCCGACTGGAAGTCGAAAACGCTGGGTGCGTCGCACCCTGCTCCTAGTGGAGCTTTGGTGAGTCATGAGCCCACCTTAGCTAGGAAGCAGAAGCGCGTTTGGCGCGAGCACGAGGCCAAGGCGGCCGTAGTGCTGGACATTGGTATGTCCGAAATTGTTCGCAACGAGGTTGCTGTTTGCCCTGAGGGCGTACGTGGTGCGCTACGTTATCCGCTGAGCGGTGCAGGTCAGGTCAATGACCAACTGCTGGGTCCTGGTGAGGACGAGCGCGTAGCGGCGCGTAATCCACTGAGTGGTACGAATCTGGTCGATGACCTACCGCTGCATGGCCCGAGGGTCGCGGTCGCCTGCGAGTCGAGGCATCATGGGCGTGGCCCAGGCGATGCAGGTGAAGTGACACCTAGTTCACTGTGTGAAGGTCAAGGACCTCTTGGCTTTCAGCCGAGTGTCTTGCGAGACACTGTATCCTCTTCGAGGAGTGATGGTGCTGCTGCACCCGGTGGTGGTGACGGAGATGTCGCCACACCGCCCTCATCCGGCCGGGCTCGGTCGCGGAGGGAGGGGAGAAGAAGACGTAGGGCGTCTGTGACGTCTTCGACGTCGGACGAGGTGTCCAACGTGACGAGCGGTGATGCTCCACGTCATTGCTGTGAGCAGCTGTACACACTCGTAAACGGAGTGACGGGGGAGGTAGAAGGCGACATCAACCTTGACACTCTGCCCGCTGCAGATGCTCTGCTAGAGCTGGACGAGATGTTCATTGCCGAGTTTGGCGAAGCCTTAAAGGCAGGCGAGCTAGCCGAGGTGGTCCTGCTAGGACCTGAGGAGGAGTTGAACTCCTCATCCGTCGTGGACAACGCTGTCCTAGAGGACATCAAGAAGGCGCTGAGCGCCAGAAGTGGATCGGCGATCCTCAAAGATCCTTCGGATCCCTTCTATCCTGTGGTGAAGGAGTATGGAGACGTTGTCTCGAAAGACCCACCGATGGGCCTGCCTCCGGATCGAGGGGTGTGTCATGAGATTGACCTGGTTCCTGGAGCAAATACTGCGTGACAAGGCAATGACCGTTGCCGAGAGAGCAGTGTGACGTCATTGACGCATTCTTCCGTGCGAAGCACGAGGCAGGGATGGTGCGTGAGAGTAAGTCTCCGCACTCGACACCCACGTTCTGTGTCAGAAAGCCGAACGGCAAGTGGCGCATTGTTTATGCTTTTAACAAGCTAAATGCGGCCACTATCTCGGCGCAAACGCCGATTCCTCGCAAGGATGTTCTGCAGAACAACATGATAGGCTGTACGTTGTACAGCGCGCTCGACTTGGTCGATGGTTACTACCAATTGCTCATGAGAGCGAGCGACATTCCGCTGACAGCGGTGAGTACTCCGAGCGGTATGCTCTGGGAGTGGCTGGTGATGCCCCAGGGGCTGTCGAACGCACCAGCAACGTTCAATCGTCTTGTGACGCAGTTGTTTAAACCCCACCGGGCGTACGCTCAGACGTACTTTGACGATATATTCGTTTATAGTCGTGCCGAGCACGGAAAGTCAGACGTGGATAACCACATTGACCACTTGCGAGCGGTGCTCGAGTGCATGCGCACTAATAAGTTGTATGCCAACTTGGACAAGTGCGTCTTTGGCGCGAAGGAGATACCTTTCCTCGGGTGCTTCATTGGGAAGCGTGGCTTACGGGCAGATCCTGCCAAAGTCAAGGCCATCGTGGACTGGCCGGTTCCCAAGAACCAAAAAGACTTACGCAAGTGGCTAGGCTTAGCCAATTACTTGCGCAAGTACAGCGCGAACTACGCGGAGATGTCTCGGCCATTATCAGATCTCCTTAAGAAGGACGCACCATGGTGCTGGAACGTCGAGCACGACGAAGTCTTTGAGGCTGTGAAGGAGAGCCTCCTCCACGCTCCGATCCTTGCACTACCGGACCCGGATAGTCCGTTTAGCGTCGTCTGTGACGCCTCCGATTTTGCAATCGGTTGTGCTTTACTACAAGCAGATGCCGAAGGGCGTGAACGCGTGATTGCGTTTGAGTCTCGCCAGCTCAAAGCTGCAGAGAAGAACTATCCAGTTCATGACAAAGAGCTACTTGCAGTGAAGTATGCTCTAGTCAAATTCAGGGTACATCTGCTAGGCGCTAAGACTTTTGTGATCTTTACTGATCATGCGTCGCTACGCACTGCGACACAGTCGCCTCATCTCTCTCAGAGAATGGCAAGATGGCTTTCCTTCTTTGCCGAGTATAACTTCGAGGTGAAGTACAACCCGGGGCGGCTTAATGTAGTGGCCGATGCGCTCTCGCGCAGGCTCGACTACGTGTTAGCTCATATCACGACAGTGACGTCGTCAGTGCCTGACTTGATACGCGGAGCGTATGCACAAGACGACATGTGCGTAGCGCTGCTACGGGCTCTTGGGAGCGAAGAGTTTAAAGCCTCTAATAAGGAACTGTCTGGGCGCTTACGCGTGAGGCTGCATCGATACTCGCTCGATGGCGGCCTGCTGTACTACAGCACCGACTCTCAGGATAACCCTCGTGTAGTCGTTCCTCATGATGAGGATCCAAAGTATCGAATCCTCTATGAGGTTCATGATACGACCGTGGGCGGGCACTTAGGTCGGGAGAAGACCTCTGGCTCGAAGTGCTCGATGTACTGGTGGCCCAAGCTGTATAAGTGGGCCGGCACCTATGTACGTACGTGTGAGACGTGTCAAAGGACAAAGTCCGCGCCGAGCACGGCAGCGCCATTGGCGAGTTTGCCTGTCCCCAAGGGATGTTGGCAGTCCATGAGTATGGACTTTGTGTATGGCCTTCCCAAGGATAAGGCGGGAAACACGGGTATTGTGGTCTTTGTAGACCGATTGAGCCAGATGGCTCATTTAGCGGTGGTGCCGGACACCATTGATGGTGAAGGTACAGCTTTGCTGTTTTTAGACCGAGTCTTTCGCCAACATGGCTTGCCTGAAGCAATTGTCTCGGATCGAGACCCGCGCTTCACCGCGAAGTTCTGGACGTCCCTCTTCAGAGTGCTCGGCACTCGTTTGGACATATCCACAGCGGACCATCCGCAGACCGATGGTCAAACCGAACGCGTGAATCGCGTTGTGAAGGATATCCTCCGAAGCGTATGCGCTGAGGTGCCAAAACGCTGGAGCCAGATGCTCCCACTCGTTGAGTTCGCATTAAATAATGCAGTGCACGCCTCGACTGGCTACACTCCGTTCAATGTGAACGGCTTGGTTAACCCTCGCGTCCCACTGACGCCGCCACGCAGTGGCTCAGGGCTTGATGGGGGAGGGGTAGCCGAGCGGCTTGCTGATGTCAGCCCTGTTGCGGCTCGTAAGCAAGTCGATGACTTTGTCGCTTTGAGACTGAGCGTAATGCGTCAAGTACGCGACGCTATGGCTGAAAGCCAAGACACGCAGAAGGAACGTGCAGATGCCAAGGGCAGAAGCAATGTTGAGAGGTTTGAGGTCGGTGACCAAATTTTATTATACGCTAAAAACCTACCTACTCATGCAGTGTCTGCAGTCTTCAAGGCGAAGCTGAGACCTCGGTTCATAGGACCGTTCAAGGTCGTGGCCAGGAAGGGCCTAGCGTATACGCTCAGCCTTCCGAAGAAGATGCGCACGCATCCGGTCTTCTATATTGGCTTGCTTAAGCCATACCAAGACCCTGCTCAGGTGAGCGCGGAGGCGTTGGCACCAACGGTGGCTGGGCCACGGACAGCTGCAGGGCAGCAGGTGGTAGAGCCACGGGAGGCTGAACGACAGCAAGTGGTGGATCCACAGATGGCTGATCAACAGCACGTGGCAGAGCCACAGGTCGCGGAGCGAAGTGCTCGAGCTGCAGGAGCAAGGCAAGCTGAGCGTTCAGCCGAGCGCCTGGACACTCAAGGTCCGAGACCTGGTCGTGCGGCAACAGTGATTGCGCTTACCTATCCACAAGGTGGATCATCTCTTCGAGATCGACCGATGGGCGGTGAACGTAAACGTTCGCGTTGTGGACGCCGGCGTCGTATGGACGCCTACGCCGTTCCGGCAAGTGCTGACTCTCCCCGCGAGAGCCCAGCTGAGGCAAGGCCTCCTCCCGCTCTGCTCGATGAGCATGGTGAGCTCCACTTTCACGTGGAACGCCTTGTGGCGCGGCGTAGACGCCACGGTCGTACCCAGTACTTGGTGAAGTGGAGGGGTTACCCTCACTCACAGAACTCATGGGAGTTTGAGGTTATCCACCGGCAAGATTTCCCTGACGTTGCTGACGCTTACGACCGGGCACATCATGTGCGAAGCGCCACCATGGCGTGCGACAGCGTCACCAGGCGCTGGGCGCCTCCCACTAGAGTGGGGAGCGATCAGGTCAGTAGTTGAGCTCAGGCTCTGACCAGTGGCTGCAGCAGCCAGCTCGTACGTATGAGCGGTGCTCGCAGCGGGAGCAGGAGGCGGAGAGACCTCGTGGTGCTAGGGACATCGTCCCGATGGAAGCAGATGCTTCGTGTTGTGCTGAACAAGGTTCAGGCACAAGCGTCTCGATAGACGCATAGTTGGTTTGAAACAACTTGATCGATGAGCATGATCCAAATGTGGATGCGCTGTAATAGCGAAAGTGGTGTCCCGGACGAAGTTCGAACCACTGGCCTATGGCTTGCCAGGCCGGAGCTCTACCATTGAGCTATAAGGTCGATGACCGTACGTCAGTCCGAGAACGGACTACTTATGGTATGAGAGGGTCGCCCGGGGCTGGATTTGAACCACCGACCTGTAGCTTCCAAGACCAGCGCTCGACCACTGAGCTGAAAGGGCGTTGCCCTTAAGCTTGTCCATTCAAGGACAACAGTTCATGGAACGAGAGGGCTGTGCCCTGGTGGGTTCGAACCACCGACCTTTGGCTCTCAAAGCCAACGCTTAACCATTGAGCTAAAAGGGTGCTACCCTTAAGCTTGTCCAAGCGTGGGCTATCGTTCATGGAACGAGACGCCCTGGTGAGATTGTGGTGTAGCGGGATCAGCAAAAGCTGCGAGATTGCCGGATCCAACGTACCAACTGCGCCCAGACACCGACTAACGGAGGGGGTCCCCCGATGATCCGTGTTCTGCTGAACTTTCCTCACCTTGTGTATCCGTCGGTAGGGCGGGATCTTGCTCTCTGGGTAACTTCCGAAGAGTTCAAGTGGTGAAGCTTGAGTGTCTTGGCGAGACGTGGGGATGGGGTGGAGCAGCAGTGGAAATCTTCACTCTGCGTCCGTGGATAGTTCCGAATCCTAAGCGAATGTTCGAGCTTATGGATCCGGGGCCTAGATCGTGGATCTGGCCGTAGGGTTGCCTTGCGGTTGTGTCCCTTGCCTTTACGTTGTACTTGCCGACTCCTGTGACGGGATCTTGAGAGTTGAGAGCCTCTGGGGTATAACCGACCAAGTAGTAAATTCGGTTAACCTGTCGGATCTGCACAAGTAAAGGAAAAGCTCACTAGGTTGTAGGATCTGGCCAATGTATTATCCAGTTATCACTACCAACACTAGATTCGCAATTCCCAACCTTCTCCGAGCTCGTACGGCCAATGTAGTTCCGGTTCTTGAGGGCAGGAAGGCACTTGCATGTTACTGTGCAAATTGGGGTCTGTATTGATACTTAAGCCTATACCTGCCTGGATTTCTACCTTCTATGTCTTTCACTTGTTAAATTCCCTACCAGGCTCGGCTGCATGTCCCTTCTTCCCTTGACCCACCATCCCAGCTGTATTATCTTCAGATCCACCGGATCCATGGCGTAATCATTATGGTCACCCTATTATGGGTACACTCATCCGGATCCAGGTCGCTTGGATCCACTTCACTGTAAGAGCACACTCGTCGTGGATCTGAGCTCTCCAATCATCCTACATCATCTTGCAACCGTCTGTGATCTCCATTGTCCCACGAAAGTTCGAGATCCACTACCTCCATCATCCCTGTACCCTGGATCCAGGTCCCTCCATGCGGGATCCTCCCTCCTTGGATCCGAATTCGGAAGTATGGGATCCGGGACACCTCGCGGTGGATCCGGACTTCTTGTTAGCCGTGGCTACCAGATCCACCTTCAGAGGGCACCTACCATCATTCGTTCATAGGATCCACACTCGATCCACCCTTATATAGTATATCCCATATCCATCTAAGTGAATCCAGGTAAGGGTGGATCCGAGATAAGTCTTGGTGGATCTCGCCTTCCCGTACATCACTCATACCAGATCCATCGTCATTTCGTACGAGGTGTTGCTCGTCATGGCTAATCCACCGCAGGCAACTTGCATCCGTGCCAGACAATCCAAATCCTCTCTAATCACTTGAAATTGTCACTGATTCGGGATAGTGACCCCGCGTCAGGTCCATTCTCTTATTTCTGAGAGAGCACTTCACCACAATCGCCTCCTGTACGTTGTCGGCGCTGCACAACAGCGTTCATGACGTGCACTACCAGCATCCACAACCACCTTCTCCTCTTCGTGACATATGTCTCCCGCCAAGCGTACCAGTCAATCGCCGGGCAAGGCTCCATCCGCCACTCCTCCGGTCAGCCCCTCTTCAATGTCGCCCACCGATCTGCGTACCCTGGCCCAAGCACTTTCCGATCGGGTGCAAACCTTGACGGCGGAGCTCCAGACGGCCCAAGATGTTAGCAACCAAGCTGCGTCTTTGCACGCCACCCAACTCCAAACCTTGCGAGTCCAGGGCCATGACCAGACTATGGGGATCCAGGGGTGGGAGCACCGTGCGGCCCCTCGTTCTCAGGACCTACGACTCTTGTTGGCTGATCAAGCGGTCGAGATCCGCGACCTGACCGGACGGCTGGATCGCGCCTCCCGTCAACGAGATGGCATGCGAGATGACAACTACCATCTCCTTAGGGAGATGGCGCTCGCTGGATCTGAGATCCACCAGCTCCAATCCCGGATCCACGACCTCGAGCGAGATCTGGAGGATTCTTAGACTGCTAGGGCAGCTGCGGACGCGAACTTGGATCGACTCCGTGACGAGTTGCGCCTGACCCAGGAAGAGGTGGTAACCAACGACTATGTGGGATCCACCCATGGCGGATCCGCCTTAGGGTCGGCGCGCGGAGGGTCCCCCGCGCCAAATTTACCTCCCTCGTCACCGGATGTAGCTCTGGCTCAACTCTCTGAGGAGTTGAAGGATACCAGGGAGTCGCTCGAGAAAGCGTCTGCTGGGCGAGATTATGCGCTCGAAGAGTTCGTGCGTATAACTCAATTGCGCGACGAGATCCAAGCGAAACTGGCGGACAGCGAGCTCCAGCGGGACAAGGCGGCTACCGAGTGGGCGGATGCCAAGCGGACACAAACGGAACTGGAA
>NW_003303705.1:490006-491458 GCF_000142945.1 Phytophthora infestans T30-4 | reverse complement strand
CCCCATACTGGGCCCCGGGAAAGGGGAAAGCCCAACGGTTCCATTCCCCCTGGGTGTGGACTTGGCAGCTCGGAAGACGACGAGGATGAGGGAATCCAGACTGGTCCGACGGATCAGGACCCTCCTATCCCGACCGTCGTCGAAAGCGTACGTCGTCCTCCCGGCCCGTATCCTTCACTCTGGGCGATGATGGACGATGACGACGACGACGACGATGAAAGTCCGGGAAATTCGGAGGAGGCTCGAGCCGCTGATGACGCCTTGGAAGAAGACACGCGACGGGCCTTGTCCCAGTCCAGATCTGAAGCCCCGACGGAGATCCCTCTCGACACCGCCTCCACAAGTCGCTGGCACCGCCGGATCTGGAGGCGACACTGCGGGATCTGCGATCCAAGTCGACAGTGATGGTGGATCGGGTAGCGATGGTGGAGGGGGGTCGCCTCGTGGTGGTTGATTCCTTGGATCCGGTGGAGGGGGGTCGCCTCATGGTGGTGGATCCCCCGGATCTGTCTTGATCCCCGCTCCCCCTAACTCGTCATTGCCAGGGATGCTCCCCGTGGCCCCGTTCGGTCCGGATGCCGCCTTCATTCCTGGTCGGCGTGCTCCCGTGGCCTTCGCCACTCGAGACATTGAACCTTGGTCCGCTAAGAAATTGAACGGGGTCGCCATGATTTCAATGAAGATCACGGTCCTGTTTCCTGAGTTGCCTTTTCGAGCTGAATGGATATTCCCTCGGGAAGCGGACGTCATCCCGACGGCCGGATATGTGTATTCGCTCATCACCAGACCTCACGTGGAAGAATTGCTGAATGCTGCCCCGTGGGATACGCTGGCCACCACACTGGTGGATCCGGTTAGCTTCAGGGGTGATGTGCGCGGGCGTCTTGGGTTGTTCGTTCGCGCGTTCCGGGATTTCGTTTCCAATAACCGTGTTGCCATATGGGAAGGCACTCACCGATTCCCCATCTCTCGTAATCAACTGCAGGGCTCGACTTTATTGTCCAAATTCAACAAGCAGCGTGGTAACCGACGTAGCCATGCTGGTCGAGCTTGGAAGAAAGTCCTCGTGATCCTCGTGTTGGCGATCCAGGACGGTTGGTGTGACGTGGATGTTTTGTTGGATCCATCCTTCTTGCATCTTCCCCGACGCGGGGGTAAGGTAGCTTGGTTTCCGGGATCCGTTTCCCGTCAAGCCAACTTGGAGGATCCCAACCTCCATCGCCCAGAACCCACGAACCTACTGGAGGCCTTGCGAGAGATCGACGAAGCCGAGCCTTGGCGCATCCAGTTTCGTGGTGACCCGAGCCAACACCCAGGACGCCATATCCAGCGTCTAGTGGGCAAGTTCTTCAATGTTCAGCCCAAGACTACCTGATCCCTATCACTCTTTGACGCCACGCTCCCCAGTAATCAGTCTTCGTGGATTCGTTTCGTAGTAGTAACTAGCGGTGG
>NW_003303705.1:482683-483461 GCF_000142945.1 Phytophthora infestans T30-4 | reverse complement strand
GGATCTGTCTTGATCCCCGACCCCCCCTAACTCGTCACTGCCAGAGATGCTCCCAGTGACTCCGTTCGATCCGGATGCCGCTTTCATTCCTGAGTAGACGTGCTCCTGTAGACTTCGCTGCCAGAGACATCGAGCCTTTGATCAGCCAAGAAATTGAACCGAGTCGCGATCATCTCCATGAAGATCACGGTTCTGTTTCCGGAGTTGCCTTTTCGAGCTGAGTGGATATTCCCTCGGACAGCGGACGCCATCCCGAGAGCCAGGTACGTGGATTCGCTCATCACCAGACCCCTCGTGGAGGAACTGACAAGTGCTGCCCCGTGGGATATGCTGGTCACCACACCGGTGGATCCGGTTAGCTACAGGGGTGATGTGCGTGGGCGACTCGGGATATTCGTTCGGGCGTTCCGGGATTTCGCCTCCAAGCACCGGGTTGCTATATGGGAGGGCACTCACCGGTTCCCCATCTCTCGGAATCAATTGCAGGGTTCGACCTGGTTGTCCAACTTCAACAAGCAGCGTGGTAACCGGCGTAGCCATGCGGGCCGAGCTTGGAAGAGAGTCCTTGTGATCCTCGTGTTAGCAATCCAGGACGGTTGGTGTGACGTGGATATTTTGCTGGATCCATCCTTCTTGCATCTTCCCCGACGCGGGGATAAGGTAGCTTGGTTTCCGGGATCCGTATCCCGTCAAGCCAACTTGGAGGATCCCAACCTCCATCGCCCAGAACCCACGAGCCTATTGGAAGCCTTGCGAGAGATCGACGAAGCCGAGGTGG
>NW_003303705.1:471414-472667 GCF_000142945.1 Phytophthora infestans T30-4 | reverse complement strand
CAATCATCCCAGCTGTATATCTCCAGATCCCCGGATCCATGACGTAATCATCATGGTCACCTATTATGGGTACACTCATCCGGATCAGGTCGCTTGGATCCACCTCACTGTAATTGTACACTCGCCGTGGATCCGAGCTCTCCAATCATCCAACATCATCTTGCAACCGTCTGTGATCTCCATTGTCCCACGAAAGTTCGAGATCCACTGTATCCATCATCCCTATACCCTGGATCCAGGTCCCTCCAGACGGGATCCTCCCTCCTTGGATCCGAACTCGGAAGTATGGGATCCGGGGTACCTCGCGGTGGATCTTGACTCTTCATTAGCCGTGGCTACTAGATCCACCTTCAGAGGGCACCTACCATCCTTCCTTCATAGGATCCACACCCGATCCACTCTTGTATAGTATATCCCATATCCATTTAGGTGAATCCAAGTAAAGGTGGATCCGAGGTAAGTCTTGGTGGATCTTGCCTTCTCGTACATCGCTCATACCAGATCCATCGTCACTTCATACGGGGCGCTGCTCGTCATGGCTAATCCACCACCGGCAACTTGCATCCGTGCCAGCCAACCCAAATCCTCTCTAATCACTTGAGATTGTCATTGATTCGGGATAGTGACCCCGCGTCAGGCCCATTCTCTTATTTCTGAGAAAGCACTTTACCACACCGACATCGATGTCACATTTGACTCCGCGGGCGGCGGGCGGTAATGCATTACCTTTACCAATCAGCAGATGTCGGCTTTCCCAGATTTTCTGACGTAACCGATCCACTTCCGCGGGCTCGTTTGCCCCTGGATCCACTTGGATATCGTCAATCGTGACCTCCTCTGTGGTCAGTGGTACCTCCGGGATTACCGCCAGGCCATCCCCGAGATCCTCGGCTGTAGATCCCCGCCTTCATGGTAACAGACTTGTTCATCTTCCGTCTTCGTCGGATCCACCATTGGATCCAAACACCGCGACCCTCTTTCACCTGGCAGTCCTTCTGTCTTCATGGGATCAGGTACCCTGGTATCGAGGAAGCCACCAGTTGGATCTTGTCGATCCTCTAGCGAGTTTAAACCCGACGGTTCTGGTTTGACTAGTGTTGTCACTCTCGATAAGGATCCAGGCACTTTGCCCCATGAAAAGTTAGGATCCACTCTGGGGTCAGCGGGATCTGGCGGTCCGGCTTCAGCCTTCTGCGATCCTTCATCCACCGACCCTGCGTTATCTAGGGGCCGACTCTGGAGATCATTCCCGG
>NW_003303705.1:383914-471314 GCF_000142945.1 Phytophthora infestans T30-4 | reverse complement strand
TAAATGGTCCCATTAATATTCTCTCTCCGCTGACGTTCGTGACCTGGAAGGTATTGTGATCGACCTGGTCCTTGAGATTACTGTAGGCACACACTTCTCACCTCGCGTGACCCACAGTTTCTCATGTTCCACCCACTTCAAACCGATCTGGCAGTTCCCAGGTATCTCCGGGGCTCGATCCCAGGTCGTCTTATCTGCCCTTATGATCCTCATCTTAGCTCCATACAACAGCCGCCGTCCGCTGAGCTGGATCCGCATCTCGTCAGGGAAACAAAGTGTCCCATCCGCCAGATCCAACCTCACTCCGGCTGGTACCATGAAATCCATTCCGAGGATGGCGTCTTGACCAGCGAGATCTCCAACCCAAATATCGAACCAGTACACCAAACAACCTGCCAACGTGATCTTGATTCGCGTTCTCCCATTCGTACGGTACACGCCTTCACCAATCCCAACACAATCTTGGATCCGACTCCCATCCACTTGGCACCCAACCTTACGAGCAAAGGCGGTATCTAGTATAGACACCTCGGCACCACTATCTAGGAGTAGGATTGCTTTTTCATTGTTGATCTTGCCCCCTACCTTGGCTTGTCTGAACCACTTTCCCGGAGCATGGTACTTCCAATATCCACGGGACTCTCCTGTTAGCAGATCCATGGATCCAACATCCTCAGATCCATAGGATCCAGTGACCTGACAGACCTTAGGTGGATCTGCAGTGACTTCACCCTTGGTAGGCTCAAACCATTGACCATGTTGGCGTTTCTCCCAATAACCACGTGCCTCTCCCCTTTGTAGATCCAGGGTTGAGGAGACTTCGGATCTGGCAAACTCATCCACTTGGCGCAGACTAGAGATCTTGGCAACTGACACTTCATGTAGATCACGTGTATTATCGACTGGATCTAGGGTCCTGCTACCTGGATCTAGCGATGTCTTGTTCACAAATGCATAAATGCAATACCTAGAACGCTCGGCTCGTACCGGATTCAAACCCGGCGAGCGTCCTAGTTTAACATATTCTCGGCCACTTCTGGCAACATTCCTCTGTGCTTGGCTGGATCAAACCATTGGCGGATCTGGTTGTAGCATTCTTCCATCGGGCACTTGCCGGCGTCGTGAATCTCGCCACAGCCGCGACACACGTAGAAGCAATGATCCCCGAGATGACCTTTCTTGCCACATTTCTCACAGACCAGATGTTTCCAGCATCCAGATTCGGTGTGCTTCCGGATCCGCACTGTGAACACCTGACTTGTGCTGCCCCGTCCATGAGATCTCGGGATCTGTACATCCCACGGTCCCCGGGTACGGTATCCCCCGGTCGAGAGTTGTCTCCTGTCTTCGCCGTTCGATCGTTGGACGCAGTGAGACAGACTCGACGGTAATCGCCAGGGTCGGAGTCCGAACCGTCGGATCCTGATTCAGTTCCTAAGTCGGGCGCCGTGACTTGGTGGACACGTCGAGCTGGAGCCGTAGGCGTCGGAGCCTTTTGGCGATACTTGCCGGATCCGACCGCCGCCTTCTTCTGGCGGTGTTTCGCGCGATCCACAGCCCGCAGCACTTCTTCGAGCTCATCTGTGTCTGGAAGGCGTAACAGGGTCAGCCTGTCGGCCAGATCCACATCTCCCAACGTCTCGATGAAATGGTCCACATGTTCCCGTAGTACCTTGGATCCCCCATCCTTGATCTTCAACTTGGCCCGTAGACCGGCCACATTTAGTCGATGTAGGTATTCTAGCGGGGATTCATTCGATCTGCGGCGAGCGTGGTAGTATTGTCGTGCCACCGACACTCCCAATCCACAGTACTGGGTCTGGAAACTGCGCAGCAAATCTGGCCACTTGTTCCTGGTGGATCTACCCAGCTGCCGATACCAATTCCTGGCTGGCCCCGCTAGCATATCCGCAAAGGTCAGACACTTCTCGGCATCCGACGCTTGATCTCTCATGAGGGCCGACTTGACCTTGCTGATCCATGTTCGCGCTCGATCCTCGTCTTGATCCTTGCCCGTGAACTCCTTCAGATCCGATATGGCTGAGATCCGTACCCTCTGGATCATGGACGATCCACCCGCCCCGGCTGCGGCCGTTGCTTCCACCGCTGACGAAGGGGATGGCCCATCCAGATCATCTGGGTCGAACTCATCATGGGAGCTGTCTCCCTCCACTGACTCCATCTCCACGTCTCGTGCTCCATGTTCGTGGAGCACTTGCGCTTGTGGCACGGGCGCTCTCATACCCTGTTCGGCCAGAAACCGACTCATCGCAGCTTCGAAGTGTCGCTGCAGGGTGCCTGAGGAGGTGTCGGAAGAGCCTGTGGCCGGCTGGTCCACTGGCGAGACAGGATCCGTGAGGCGATTACCTTGAGCCCGATCTGACGATAATTCCACTGGCTTCTTGTCGGATCTGGCTCGATCTTGGCTGGATTGTATCAGATCACGGGTAGGGCGTACTGGATCCCGAGCCTTCACGCTCACAGGGACTTCCTGTCCCCGGATCCTCGCCCGCGCTTCCAGCATGGATGCCCCGGAGGGTCCTAAAGTCATGCGTCGTGGTTCGGACGACGTATCTGACTCATCCTCAGCGGCGGATTCGTAGTTCGAGGACGCAGCTTGGCTGATCCTCGGCGACGACACTGGATCCATAGTGCGCGACCTTTCTCCGGTGATGGACTTAACTCTGGCAAAGAGGTCCCGCGTCGCGATACTATGAGATCCAGGTCTAGCTCGAAGATATCCTCTGCGTCGAACACACCAGCTACGATGCCTGACTCCGTAAGCAAACGTAATAGATCTTTGACTGCCACCAACTTGTTCGCCGTTTTCGTTGGTGCTCCTCACCGCTTCCCTTGGATCGTCGATCTGTCGGGGATTCAGGATCTGCAGGACAGGATCTTGATGCAGGAAGTCGCGTAAAGCTTGGTGGCGATACACAAACTCGAGATCCTTGTCGGACCAGCTTGACCTGGATCCAGCTTGGTCTTCTTCCGACTCTGGAGCTTGCATCTTCTTCCGCGTAGTCTTACTCGTTTTCGTCTTCTTTTTCGTTTCTTCGACTAGCGGGCTTGGGTTTAGGTACGGTGTTGACTTAACCGGTGAATCTGCAAATGCATACCGTTTCGCCTTCACTTTCCCTTGTTTTGTTAGCGGATCTTGACTTGCGTCAAGATCCGCAGGGGTCCCCGAGGGGACCTGGGGAGGATAGAGAGGTTTCTCTTCTAGATCCGGATCCGGATCCACCTCTCTTCCGTCGACAGAGTTCCTCCCACAACTCCATCGATCCGCGGATCTTGTTTCATTCAGCAGCGTCTTCGTCGATCCGACCTCCGACGACGCCTCTTCCCCTGGCTCAATCTTCACTTGAGCATCTTCTTGGGACTCACGGTGAAATCCCGAGTCACCAAAAGATCCGGGCACGCGCACCATTGTGGTGTAGCGGGATCAGCAAAATCTGCGAGATTGCCGGATCCAACTTACCAACTGCGCCGAGACACCGGCTAACGGAGGGGGTCCCCCGATGATCCGTGTTCTGCTGAACTTTCCTCACCTTGTGTACCCGTCGGTAGGGCGGGATCTGCTCTCTCGGTAACTTCCGAAGAGTTCAAGTGGTGAAGCTTGAGTGTCTTGGCGAGACGTGGGGATGGGGTGGAGCAGCAGTGGAAAATCTTCACTCTGCGTCCGTGGATAGTTCCGAATCCTAAGCGAATGTTCGAGCTTATGGATCCGGGGCCTAGATCGTGGATCTGGTCGTAGGGTTGCCTTGCGGGTGTGTCCCTCGCCTTTGCGTTTCCTTTGCGTTGTACTTGCCGACTCCTGTGACGGGATCTTGAGAGTTGAGAGCCTCTGGGGTATAACCGACCAAGTAGTAAATTCGGTTAACCTGTCGGATCTGCACAAGTAAAGGAAAAGCTCACTAGGTTGTAGGATCTGGCCAATGTATTATTCAGTTATCACTACCAACACTAGATTCGCAATTCCCAACCTTCTCCGAGCTCGTACGGCCAATGTAGTTCCGGTTCTTGAGGGGAGGAAGGCACTTGCGTGTTACTGTGCAAATTGGGGTCTGTATTGATACTTAAGCCTATACCTGCCTGGATTTCTACCTTCTATGTCTTTCACTTGTTAAATTCCCTACCAGGCTCGGCTGCATGTCCCTTCTTCCCTTGACCCACCATCCCAGCTGTATTATCTTCAGATCCACCGGATCCATGGCGTATTCATTATGGTCACCCTATTATGGGTACACTCATCCGGATCCAGGTCGCTTGGATCCACTTCACTGTAAGAGCACACTCGTCGTGGATCTGAGCTCTCCAATCATCCTACATCATCTTGCAACCGTCTGTGATCTCCATTGTCCCACGAAAGTTCGAGATCCACTACCTCCATCATCCCTGTACCCTGGATCCAGGTCCCTCCATGCGGGATCCCCCCTCCTTGGATCCGAATTCGGAAGTATGGGATCCGGGACACCTCGCGGTGGATCCGGACTTCTTGTTAGCCGTGGCTACCAGATCCACCTTCAGAGGGCACCTACCATCATTCGTTCATAGGATCCACACTCGATCCACCCTTACATAGTATATCCCATATCCATCTAAGTGAATCCAGGTAAGGGTGGATCCGAGATAAGTCTTGGTGGATCTCGCCTTCCCGTACATCACTCATACCAGATCCATCGTCATTTCGTACGAGGTGTTGCTCGTCATGGCTAATCGACCACAGGCAACTTGCATCCGTGCCAGACAACCCAAATCCTCTCTAATCACTTGAAATTGTCACTGATTCGGGATAGTGACCCCGCGTCAGGTCCATTCTCTTATTTCTAAGAAAGCACTTCACCACAGGATCGAACCACCGACCTATCGCTTGTGAAGCGAGTGTTCAACCGCTGAGCTGTTGTCGACGACTCGGATGAGTCAAGAGCATAGCTCTTAGCGGTTTGCAACTCTTGGAGTAGGCGCGGAGCGCGAGCGTAGGTCTGAGGCCGCTTGAGAGCAAGATGCGCGCTGCGCTTGCAGAAATTGGGCCGTGGGCCGACGACGAGAAGTTGGGCATCAACGATGCGTAGGCGTTTGTGAGCTCACGGAGCTGTATAAACGCTGGTGTGAGGTGTAGTAACCTCCGCCGTCTTAACAAGACGTGACCTCGCTGAGGAAAGTTTCGAGAACGGAATGTTCTCATCTTAGTGGGGGGGGGTATACATGGTGTAGAACACACAGGGGTACGGAGTACCCGGAGAGTTAACAAACTCTCATTACATAAGTTGGAGAGTTAACAAGGTCTCTCAGTACGTTGGCTGAAAGCCACACGTTATGCATTTGATTAGGTTTAGCTATGCTACATAGTTAAAGAGATACATTTACCCCTTGGCGGCTTGGCCGCAATAATAGTAAATAAAACACTTTTGGTTTTGAAGCATAAAAGTTAAGGTATTATCTTTGAGCTCTGGTCTTGGGCTGTAAGCTCCTTTGGATAAGTAACTTAGTATTAGTGACACCTTGAGGCGAACGTCTTCCTCTGACGCTAAAGCTACGACAGCCCCGCTGCAACTGACCTCGCACTGTTCGCGCGGAAGAGGCCATTGCCTCGTGACACAGTACTTTGTGCCAGGCACGAGACCAATCTCATGCCGTACGCCTCGATCTGGTGGGAGTTGGGTTGGTGGGTGTTTGTACACCACATCCGCATACTCCGTCACCAAAGAATACACCGGATCCTTGGGGTTATTAACGATCTCAGAACCCAAGCGCGTCTGACGTTGCTTGTTTAGGTCTTCCAGGACGTTCTCGTCCAAGACAGAGGATGAGTTCAGCTCCTCCCGAGTGGTCTCAGGTCTCATGAGCACCATCTCGGCAACCTTTCCAGCCTTGAGGTTGACCAGGAAAGACTCGACCGTCATTTCCTCGAGGTTCAGTATCTCTGCAACCTCTGGCAACGGTTCCAAGTGGACACCAGATGCCTTGACGGGTAAACCGGTCTCGCCATCGAAGATGTGATAACACTCTTCCACCGGCCTTGTCGGAGGAGCCCGGGCCCTGGACTCTGAGTCGCTTGAAGCGACGTCGTCGTCGACGGCGACCGTGACGTGGAGCTTTGCTACCCACGTCTGGGGATGTCGGCGCTCCGACATCCGAGGCACTCGTGGCCTCGTGTGGCATTCTGTTAGCCACACAGGAAGCGTATCCGACGTCTTCCTCTTCAGTTAAGGTCTGGGCGACCGTGTGTGGAACTCTGTTACCCACCTTGAGCACACTATTGTCAGTGTTCGTGACAGCTGCAGCTGTCTGCGGAACTAAGTTACCCGCTTGTGGACCTAAGTAACCCACTTGGCCAGCGCCTCCGCTGGGCGCTGCCACCATAAACCATCCTCGGAGTCGTCATATACGTCGACGACTCCCAAGCATCTGCCGGATGCTTTGGTACCCTCGCAACCCTTGCGGGCGCTCCGGGTCCTGACAGAGGTGGGAATATGACTCACCAATGCTCTGTCGGACTGCGTAGGGCGTCTGGCACCGATGGCCTTGCCTCACCAGTCAATCCAGGTCTCGTGCTCCTCAAGCCAGGGCATGCCCAGGATCGTATCACATGGATCCATATCGAGATTAGTGAACAGTTCGAGGCTCTTCAAACTTGACGGCCAGATCCACTTGGACGTTGGGGATAGTGACGACGTTCCCGTCGGCCAGTCGCACGGACACCGTCCCGTTGCCCTTGCTTTCTCTCAAAGGATCGAGCAACTTGTTGCTGCTACGAGCAACCGACTGGCGGCGTGCGAAATTCTTCGACGCCCCAGAGTCAATCAAGATTCTAAAGGGATGATCGTATCCCCGTACACATCCGTGTACTACGAGCAACCCGCCGCTGCTCTTCGCCGATTCGAGAGTGCGAAGACTCTCAGGGGCTAAGTCCGCGTGGTACGCGCCACCCGCGCACCCATCACGAAAACTTAGTTCTTCCCCAGCAGGGCGTCCCGCCCCTACTGATTCCCGGCGTTCCTCCTGGCTTCTGCCAGCGACCCTTGAGGATGGGCTTGGGGAAAGACCGTCTGCGGAGTCTTTCCGCGGGACAGTCGCGCTTGAAGTGACCCATCTTCCCGCAGCCGAAGCAGCGGATGTCACGCTGTTCGGCGGACCCGAGTTCCATGGGAACTGGTCCGTTGAGGCGCGTTCGACCGGGAGTCGACAAAGAACTCCCAGGCCACGCTGAGGCCGGCGTACGCGCCTGGCGATGGCTGTACTATTCTTTAGGAGCCACTTGATTTGCCTGTTCAAGGGTGTTTGACTGCACCCGGAACAGCTGAGTGCGTGCGGGGCCCACTCGAAGGCCGTCCATGAACACAGTCATCTTATTGTGTTCGTTGAGTGGGGTTCCCACTAGGGACGCCGTGAGTTCCCGTATCTCTTGGACGTACTCGTGCAGTTCACGCCTCCCTTGTTTGCACGAGAGGAAGCGCGAACGTTGGCGGTACTCGTAGTTCGCCGGGAGGAACGCGGCTCGGAGCTGTTCACACAGCTGAGCCCAGGATGTGAAACATCCAGGGGATGTTACCTGTGTGTACACCCAACTCTCAGCCCGGCTGCTAAGGTTGGAGAGTGCAAAAGCAACACGCAGTTGCTCGGTCGAGATCAGAGCCGCGTCCATCGCGAGCTCTACTTCTCGGACCCAGAAGTGAAGGTTCTCGCCTTCCTTTCCTTCATACGGCTTTACCTTCAGCCGTATTGGCTTCGGGTGAGGCGGATTTGCTTCCGCCGCCGGAGCCTGCAGGTTTTCCCGCACATGCGCGATGAGACCCTGCTCGTACGCGTCGAATGCATTGACGCGCTCGAGCTGCTCAGCCGGTGTTGATACCACCAGGCTCTGCAGGGCCTCCATCCCGAAGATGCCTGCCATCTTCCGAACCGACTCGAACTGTGAGTCGTTCATATGGGAGAAGTCGTTCCTATCCATGGCAACGAACTTCGGAGAGGTTCAGGTAGTCTACCCGCGGTGGCGTGGATTGACTACAAGTGCTACCAAGTGTGACGGTGTCACACAGCACCTTGCGCTAGAGGAAGTTAGCTTCCGAGAGTATACAAACTCTCAGTGAACGGCTGTTCACAGGCTCCCTCTTTATCAAAAGAGAGCGAAGTGACCTATTTAAGGTAGAATGTAAACTGAGTATATTTATAGGTAGATAAAGCTTGGGTTTAATACAAACTATAAGTCACCCATAGAAATGTAATGTCATCAACCAATGGTTGGCCTTGGACGACCTTGGTACTTTGTACCAAATATCCCGAAGTATGACGTGTCAGACTTCTGAAGTGTGACGTGTCAGACTTCATGTAACCAGGGTACACTTAGGGCTACGTACCCCGTTACATGCGGGGAAACTACTACCACACACCGCACAGGAAAGTGTCTTCAGCTCGTCGCCTTCTTCGTAGCCTCTAACCGCACACCCCACACTTAGTCGACTCTGCTGGCGCTGACGAACTTCTCTTAGTGTATTTTCCTACGCAAATCGGAGGATGGCGATCGTCTCCAAGCGAGACGAGAGCCAACCGAGTGACTGATACTAATACTCATAGTCAATATCATATACGACGGTAGTAGTAGTCGTATGCTTTCTATTGTAGTAGTGGTAGTATTACTGAAAGGAATGTTTTGGAGAATGCTACTAATCTGCTTTCTACCCTACCCTGAAAATAAGCTAGAGCTGTAGAACAGTCGTTTTGTTAAGTAAAATAAAGATAAAAATAAGTGATCGTGTTCCCTCAGAAATTTTTAGCTTAGATCGAACATGGCCTAAAATTTAAAGTTTAGCTGAGAAATAAAACAAATTTTATTCTCAAATTGCTCCAAATTTACTATAGTATTTTTGGAAGAGTTCAGACGGCAAATGGAGCCCGACAACCCACCAAGCGGAGACATTGCGGCCGTCGCAGAGGCTAAGCTATCAGAGCGCAAGCGTCTTAAACACAGGGAATATGTGAAGAAATCGTACAAGAAGAAGCTTGTACGTTGTGTGTTTTGTAAGAACCTTGAACGTAAGTCATTGTTGCCGATTGAGGAAGTTGTTCGTGACAGACGACGCTAGAGAATCTTCGGCGCGAACTGGAAATGCTGGACAAGAAGTATGCAGTGATGCTTATCTCAGGTGGCGGAAGTAACAGACAGAGTGATGAGGACGGTTCCACTGGAGCTCAAGCATCAAACATGCAAAAGTACCTACAGGTAACGGAGCTAAAAAAATGTATCAGCAGGAGAATGGGCGACTGTACCAGCTCAACGCATACCACATGAAGGTCGAAAGCCGCATGGGCCAGCTGATTGATGCTTACGAGGCGGCCAAAGAGCCGCTGCCCGGGGTTTCTACAGGTCGCCAGTACCGTATTCGCCCGATGTCTACTGCTGCCTACACTAACGTGGTCAACATTGCAATGAACGACGTACTACGCTTTGCCCGTAGTCCGGAGAAATTAAGTACTGGTGCCCGTGTGCTGGGATGGGCGGATCAACGTGAGGTTCACGGACGCACACTTAAGTTTGCTTTGCAGAAGGAGTTTGGCCTCTCACCTCTCAACTTGTTACAAAGAAGCTGGGAAATATTCTCTAACCCCGAGGAGTTTTCTAAAATCTACGGTGCTGCTTTGGATGTGCAGTTCTATGCGCTGCAGCATATTGATGCTGATACGAAACTCTTCTTTCGACGCATCACTACACCAGCAGACAGCGCCCGAGTTGTCAAAACAGTCTTCTTGCTTGCGAGAAGGCAGATCAAAGAAGGTTACCTGCTGCTCTTCCGGTCTATTGATAAGGATCTTGTGCGCTTCGAAGAGTTTGATGTCGGCGGCGTACCAGATGTCAACTTGAACGATGCTCCAGCGCTTAAGCTGGCGTCCTCCGACATGTGGATCGAAAAGTACATTTGGGTTTTGTTTTACAACGTACCCACCGAGCCCAAGAAGTGTCTGTTCCACTTTGGCGGGACTGCCACCACCACGCTTTGGCTGCGCGAGGTTCTGTTCATCGCGGTTCGATGGGAGAGCATGGCCGTAGGCTCGCAGTTCACACTCACTGCAGAATGAGTGCGGTGATTATTACGAGTGCAGTAGGTAAGCAACTAGCTGAAATTCACCCCAGTTATGTTGACTCCACCATCTAGAACTGTGCGTTATTTGCCGAAAGTGCTTTATCAAGTCCACGCCAAATCCATCGCTTCGGTTCTCAAGTAACGTCCAGGCAAACATATCCAGCCAGACAACTCGGTGCTGATATGTTCTCGAATTTATGATGACCTGCATTCATCTTTGGGCTTCGTTTTTAGGACCGACAAATCCAGTAAAGCCGAACTTTTCATGACCCAATGCGCGAGTCATCGTCATATATCCGTCTTTAGTCTGAAAAACCGCGACATCAGTACCAAGGTCTTCATAATTGTATTTTGTCCTGGGCGCTGCAATTCACGGCAAAACACGCGGTTGTTCTCGTTCACAGTTTGATTATCGTGCGGGTTTTGGAAGTCATGCCTCGAGAATGGAGAGCTTTGTGCCCGCGATCAGATGTTTCTTGCGCTGTACGTCCAGGAAAGAACTTGCAGACGGAATACTGCAATCTTTCTCTTTCCAGATGACAAAAGTACCTCTGCGTTCAAAGATCTTCAAATGGCTTCGTAACATTCGTCTGCAGTGATCGAATTCAATTCTAGCCCGGAACTCGAGACTGGTTCTCTACGCGTTTCTTTGTAGATTCCTCTCGAACTCGACCCGTTCAAACTGATACTCGCAGCAGCCAGCATCTTGTTGAACATCACATGTTGGCTATGGATGGGCCGCAGGTTGGTGCATTCTTCCTATCCAATCCTTCTTTCTCGTAGCTTGCAAGTTTTTAACGTGAAGTGCACGGACCGTTACAGTAAGACCTCCCAGTGTCGCCACTGGAGGTCGAGACTGCATGTAAGGCAACGGCGCTGATTGTTGTATGGCCAACGCACGTTCGTGCTTCCTTAGCTTCTCTAGCTGTTCCTACATATGATACAAGTTTTACTGACGTATTCTCATGCAATGAAAACGAACAGATCGCAATGTAATACAGGCGGTTAACTAGCTCTCGGTGTCTGCGCTTGCGAGCCGCTTCGACTGCCGCAGCTCCAGAGGTGGGGGAGAGGACACGTTGTCGACTATTTGGGCGCTCCGAGCTGCAGTCGACGAACGTGACCCCATAGAGCCAAACGAAATACTTATTCCAGCCGTACGTGTGAACGAAGGCGGCAGTTTTTTTATCTGCACATGCTTAATCATTTTAGCAAGTTTCCCCCGATTTATTTATCGCGACCTGGTTCTCGAGGTTAAAATGGTTCATTTGACATTGTAAAGCCCTGAAGAACACTTGTGGAGAAGCACTGCGTGATGCTTGCCATTAACGACACTGAGCGATCAATTGATTATTGGGCGACCTGTAAGAAAGAACAAGTACAAGTTTGTACGTGCTACTTTGTTTTGATTGGCCGAAAGTGGTTGTGCTCAAGTGTCCTCTGACATTTCAGTAACACATGTATTGGAACTTTAAATTGACTGAAACTAATCTACTAAGGTTTTGTTCTGAATTGGCTACTGTTGCATATCGAGCCAATGTCTGCTACCGAGCAAGCTACAAAAGTAGCAGATGGTACTGTGCCATTTTGGCATGATTCCACTGGAATTTTCAAGGGAATACTGTCGTATACCTCCTCTTCCTTCAAGGGTCAGGTAGTCCGCGGCTGTTCAGGGAGTACGGTCTTGTTCAGTGGTTGCAGGAACGGTAGATAGGGACACTAGTAAGTTGTTATATACGTTTGTTTATTGGCTTGGCTTCCTCTTGAGTAGAAGGAGGGAAATATAAGACTGAGAGCTAAATTGGAAGAGAGGTCTAACACCTTCTCGACCTTACATACACTACACTACTTCTTATACTAAAAAGAAGGATTCACTTCGTTTGTCGTCAATCCTCGTGGGACAGCGGAGAGCTTCTTGGAAGGGGCTTGATGACGCGAGGTGCTTTTGGGCCCACGACGCCAGGACACCATCGTTCAGAGATCTCCTTATAGGAGCACCCTAACGGGCTCGGTCAGGGGCACGTGCGTTGTCGGGTTCAACGGAAACCATCCTGACGGGACGGCCGGACGAGGGGTGATTCCAGGGCCCCGAGTCATCCCGTCGGGAGGCAGAGCTCCTGGAATGGCCCCTCCGTTCCCGGGTACGGGACATCCTCCCCGACTTGTCGTTTGCCGTCCTCGGCGAACGGATCCTCTGCGTACATCCCTCACGTTAGCTCTATTGACTCCGTCGTTAGTAACGTCGACAGGCAGGTGAGGCTGGAACGCTTCAGGGTAGTCCTCGGAGCAGTCCTCAATGTAGTCAGGGTCGGCGGCCTGAAAGTCATATAACACCTCGATGTCGTCGTCGACCCGTAGACGTTCGATGTTCCGGGCTTCGGCCATACTACGCTTGAAAGCGTTTCGGCGGGTACTTGTCAAAGCTAGTTCGACTAGTACTTGAGGGGAGATGGTTCTGAGAGGGCTTCCCTCGTCGTATTGGCGACAAGTTTGAGATACAACACCGGCGACCACCACGACAAGAGTGTCGGCGAGACTCCAGCCAGTCCACTCGAGGCAGTAGTTGGTAGCCAGTAGGAGCAACAGTACAGCCCCAACACCCACTGGTCCCAGGAGTACGAACTCCACCAGATCAAAGACGTTGACCGGGATGTACAGCAGCAGGGAAAGGCATAGTAGTACCAGCCAGTAGGTGGCTTCTCCCACAGCGTACAGGCGCATCCCGGTGGCCTTGAGAGCGTCCCAGAAAGCGTACCAATAGCGTATGCTCGAGTCTCTTGTTCGGAGGAGGAATTCTGGGAAGTAGTCGGAGAAGGTCACCTTGCCGGCGATCCACCAACGCCGCAACATCCGTCCATAGCGACCATACTTCTCTTCTCCTTTGAGCAGAACGATAGGAGGCACAGCGAATAGCGCACTCCATACTCCATACGCGTAGGTAGCACCCCGAAGTTGTCGAAGTTCGTTAGCTTAAAGCACGTCTCGGTACAACGACGCACAGTCGCCCCAAATATCGCGGTTCATCTTGACCACACACCACACTTGGATCAAGAACTCCCAGGTAACGTTACGTAGAGGAGTCGTTAGGACCCATACCGCTACGGCGCCTACGTACACAGGCCACAGCTCCCAGCGAGCGTACTCGTAGAAAACGCTAGCGTGAGGTTCCATTTAGAGGGGAGAACACTCGGCAAATAAGAAACTGAGTACACCCGAAGCGAACCTTCTCGACGTAGTTCGACTCCCATCAGTCTTAGTCGCTATCCATCTGCAGCGGGGCTGCCGTAGCTTTAGCGTCAGAGGAAGACGTTCGACTCAAAGAGTCACCAATACTAAGTTCCTTATCCAAAGGAACTTACAGCCCAAGACCAGGGCTCAAAGTTAATACCTTAACTTTTATGCTTCAAAACCAGAAGTGTTTTATTTACTATTATTGCGGCCAAGCCGCCTAGGGGTAAATGTATCTCTTTAACTATCTAGCATAGTTAAACCCAATCAAATGCATAACGTGTGGCTTTCAGCCAACGTACTGAGAGACCTTGTTAACTCTCCAACTTATGTACTGAGCGTTTGTTAACTCTCCGGGTACTTCGTACCCCTGTGTGTTCCACACCATGTAACCCCGTTACACTCTCCCTCACTAAGATGAGAACATACCGCTCTCGAACTTTCCTCAGCGAGGTCACGTCTTGTCAAGACGACGAAGGTCACTAGACCTCACCTCTGCGTTCTGCAGCTCCACGAGCTCACAAACGCGTTCGCATCCTTGATGCCTGGCACTTCCACTCCGGCCCACGGCCCAACGTCTCCAGCGCGTCGCGCCGCCCCTGCCTCGTCGGTCCCAGACCCCCAACTGCGCTCCGCAACTGCTCCAAGAGCATCTTCGTCTCTTTCGGTGGCACAGTAACACCAAGAGTATCGCCGTCGCCACGGTCAACGCTCCATGAGCCGTCAACAAGAAGAGAGCAAAGCTCAAAGCTCGTCAGAGCCGCGGGCGCCGCCCAGAGGGAACGATGTTCTGTTCTCGGAACTCGAAGAGGGCGAAGTCGATTACGACGAGCCCATGGGTAGTAAGGATCACTCCAACCCAACCTCTCCGAGGTCGCACACTGGTGCCGCGTCTTCTCCAGCTTCCTCTGTGAGGTCTAGCCGCTCAACGGCGCAATCTCAAACAAGAAGAGACCTGCGGACACCGCATCCGTTCTCTGAACGTTCGAATCCGATTCGCTCGCTGCGCGATGCGCCACCGCTATCGTCGCGGTATGACGAGGAAGATCGATACGATCACAACGTCATTACGAATGACCTGGACGAGGCCTAAGGCCGTCAGTTGTCCAATGAGCAGCGCTCGCAGTCGTTCCGACCTGTGGTCCGACCACTAGTTCTAACGTCACGCCGTGACTACGGCTTCCAGCCGCGGAACCCTGCCGAAGCGGCCCGCCTCGCGGTGCAGCAGCCGCTGAACACGTACACGTGTGGGCCTGCGGCCTCGACTGCTGATGAGCAAGTGAAACGGCACCGGCTCCGAGAGCGATATCTGACTCCACAAGTCACAACTCCTCAGGAGTATCAGGCGCGCCTGCATATGCAGCTCAACCGCCAACCGGTTCCCTCCATGCGAACCATTCCGGTTGTTCTCAACCCTGGGGAATCCCAGCGTGCTTATGAAGCACAATTCCGAAGCTGGGTGGAGGGAGCTCGACGGCTCCCCTCCTACAATGCTCTTCGAGCAAGTTTCTCTAAAACTGATATTCGTCTTGAGAGACGTTTGCGCTTAGACTTCGCTAAGTCGAAAGCACGTCGACGGACACTGGGACCCCGTCCCCATCACCTCGAGGCGTCACCACCTCTTGCTCATGCTGCGAGCACCGCTCATTCCTATGAGCCGGCTGCTCCAGCCACTGGTCGGAGCTTGAGCTCAGCCACCGACCTGTCATCCCCGCGTTCTAGCGGCGGGAAGCGCTCGGCGCCTGACGACGCGGTCGTACGCCGTAGCGGCGGGGCAGTGAGTGTGCCCGATCAAAAGCGTCGACGACGTCAGGGCAGTCCTGCCGGAGGACAACCTCAAACTCCCAAGGGTTTTGTGAGTGAGGATAACCCCTCCATTTCACAAGGTACTGAGTACGATCCTGGCGCATGCGCCTCGCCATCAGGCGTTCCACATGGAAGTGGAGCTCGCCGTGCTCATCGAGCAGAGCAGGAGGAGGCCGAGCCTCAGCTGGACTCTCGCGGCGCGAGTCGCAGCGACGTGTTCGCGCTGGAGCAGCGTGTGGGTTCTCTGAACCGGTATCTCCATGATACGACTGACTCTCTGAGTCGCCTTGCAGATGGTCTCGATGAGACGAACCACCGCGTGGACTGGTTTGAACAACCACAGTCGGTTCAGAACCGAGTCGCGGACCTTGAGCGTCAAGTCGCTCAGCTGCAAGGTCAGATCGACTTGCTGTTGCGTCTTGTGGCCCCGCCACCTGCTGTCGCTCAGCCCGCCGTGGTTTGGCCTCCCGCTGTTGCGCAGCCTGTTGTGGCCCAGCCACCGTTGGCGCCAACGCCTCCGCGCTCACCTGAGCAGGGCTCTGATACGGCTTGAGTAAGCCAACGTAGAAGACTGGATACGTGCGCATCTTCTTCGGAAGGTTAAGCGTATACGCTAGGCCCTTTTTGGCCACGACCTTGAACGGCTCTATGAACCGTGGTCTCAATTTTGTCTTAAAGACTGCAGACACTGCATGAGTAGGTAGGTTTTTGGCATTTAATAAAACTAGGTATCCGACCTCAAACCTTTCTTCATTGCGTCTGCCTTTGGCATCTGCATGTTCTTTTTGCATGTCTTGGCTTTCAGCCATAGCGTCGCGTACTTGACGCATTACGCTTAGTCTCAAAGAGACAAAGTCATCGACTTGCTTGCGAACCGCAACAGGGCTGACATCAGCTAGCCGCTCGGCTATCCCTCCCCCATCAAGCCCTGAGCCACTGCGTGGCGGCGTCAATGGGACGCGAGGGTTAACCAAGCCGCTCACATAGAACGGAGTGTAGCCTGTCGAGGCGTGCACTGCATTATTTAATGCGAACTCAACGAGTGGGAGCATCTGGCTCCAGCGTTTTGGCGCCTCAGCGCATACGCTTCGGAGGATATCCTCCACAACGCGATTCACGCATTCGGTTTGACCATCGGTCTGCGGATGGTCCGCTGTGTACATGTCCAACCGAGTGCCAAGCACTCTGAAGAGGGACGTCCAGAACTTCGCGGTGAAGCGCGGGTCTCGATCCGAGACAATTGCCTCAGGCAAGCCATGTTGGCGAAATGCTCGGTCTAAAAACAGCAAAGCTGTACCTTCACCATCTATGGTGTCCGGCACCGCTGCTAGATGAGCCATCTTGCTCAATCGGTCTACAAAGACCACAATACCCGTGTTTCCTGCGTTGTCCTTGGGAAGGCCAAACACAAAGTCCATACTCATGGAATGCCAACATCCCTTGGGGACAGGCAAACTCGCCAATGGCGCTGCCGTGCTCGGCGCGGACTTCGTCCGTTGACACGTCTCACACGTGCGTACATCGGTGCCGACCCACTTATACATTTTGGGCCACCAGTACATCGTGCTCACCGAGCCGTAGGTCTTCTCCCGACCTAAGTGCCCGCCCACGGGCGTATCATGAACCTCATAGAGGATTCGATACTTGAGATCCTCATCATGAGGAACGACTACACGAGGGTTATCCTCAGAGTCGGTGCTGTAGTACAGCAGGCCGCCATCGAGCGAGTATCGATGCAGCCTCGCGCGTAAGCGCCCAGACAATTCTTTGTCAGAGTCTTTAAACTCTTCGCTCCCAAGAGCCCGTAGCAGCGCTACGCACATGTCGTCTGGTGCATACGCTCCGCGTATCAAGTCAGGCACTGACGACGTCACTGTCGTGACATGGGCTAACTCGTAGTCCGGCCTGCGCGAGAGCGCATCGGCCACTACATTAAGCTGCCCCGGCTTGTACTTCACCTCGAAGTTGTACTCGGCAAAGAAGTAAAGCCATCTTGCCATTCTCTGAGAGAGATGAGGCGACTGTGTCGCAGTGCGTAACGACGCATGATCAGTAAAGATCACAAAAGGCTTAGAGCCTAGCAGGTGTACCCTGAATTTGACTAGAGCATACTTCATTGCAAGTAGCTCTTTGTCATGAACTGGATAGTTCTTCTCTGCAGCTTTGAGCTGGCGAGACTCAAATGCGATCACGCGTGCACGCCCTTCGGCGTCTGCTTGTAGTAAAGCACAACCGATTGCAAAATCGGAAACGTCACAGACGACGCTAAACGGACTGTCCGGGTCCGGTAGCGCAAGGATCGGAGCCTGGAGAAGGCTCTCCTTCACAGCCTCAAAGGCTCCGTCGTGCTCGACGCTTCAGCACCATGGTGCATCCTTCTTAAGGAGATCTGATAATGGCCGAGCCATCTCCGCGTAATTTGCGCTGTACTCGTGCAAGTAATTGGCTAAGCCTAGCCACTTGCGTAAGTCTTTTTGGTTCTTGGGAACCGGCCAGTCCACGATGGCCTTGGATCTGCCCGTAAGCCACGCTTGCCAATGAAGCACCCGAGGAAAGGTATCTCCTCCGCGCCAAAGACGCACTTGTCCAAGTTGGCATACAACTTATTAGTGCGCATGCACTCGAGCACCGCTCGCAAGTGGTCAATGTGGTTATCCCCGTCTGACTTTCCGTGCTCGGCACGACTATGGACGAATATATCGTCAAAGTACGTCTGAGCGTACGCCCGGTGGGGTTTAAACAACTGCGTCACAAGACGATTGAACGGTGCTGGTGCGTTCGACAGCCCCTGGGGCATCACCAGCCACTCCCAGAGCATACCGCTCGGAGTACTCACCGCTGTCAGCGGAATGTCGCTCGCTCTCATGAGCAATTGGTAGTAGCCATCGACCAAGTCGAGCGCGGTGTACAACGCACAGCCTACCATGTTGTTCTGCAGATCATCCTTGCGAGGAATCGGCGTTTGCGCCGGGATAGTGGCCGCATTTAGCTTGTTAAAAGCATGAACAATGCGCCACTTGCCGTTCGGCTTTCTGACACAGAGCGTGGGTGTCGAGTGCGGAGACTTACTCTCGCGCACCATCCCTGCCTCGTGATTCGCACGGAAGAATGCATCAATGACGTCACACTGCTCTCTCGGCAAAGGCCATTGCCTTGTTACGCAGTATTTGGTTCCAGGAACCAGGTCAATCTCATGACACACGCCTCGATCCGGAGGCAGGCCCGTTGGTGGGTCTTTCGAGACAACGTCTTCATACTCCTTCACCACCGGGTAGAAGGGATCCGAAAGATCTTTGAGGATCGCCGATCCACTTCTTGCGCTCAGCGCCTTCTTGGTTTCCTCTAGGACCGCGTCGTCCACGGCGGATGAGGAGTTCAACTCCTCCTCAGGTCCCAGCAGAACCACCTCGGCTAGCTCGCCTGCCTTTAAGGCTTCGCCAAACTCGGCAATGGACATCTCGTCCAGCTCTAGCAGAGCATCTGCAGCGGGCAGAGTGTCAAGGCTGATGTCGCCTTCTACCTCCCCCGTCACGCCGTTCACGAGTGTGTACAGCTGTTCACAGCAATCACGTGGAGCCTTACCGCTCATCACGTGGGACACATCGTCCGACGTCGAGGACGTCACAGACGCCCTGCGTCTTCTTCTCCTCTCCCTCCGCGACCGATCCCGGCCGGATGAGGCCGGTGTGGTGACATCTCCGTCACCACCACCGGGTGCAGCAGCACCATCACTCCTCGAAGAGGATACAGTGTCTCGCAAGACACTCGGCTGAAAGCCGAGAGGTGCTCGACCTTCACACAGTGAACTAGGTGTCACTTCACCTGCATCTTCTGGGCCACGCCCATGATGCCTCGACTCGCAGTCGACCGCGACCCTCGGGTCACGCAGCGGTAGGTCATCGACCAGATTCGTACCACTCAGTGGATTACGCGCCACTCCGCGCTCGTCTTCACCAGGACCCAGCAGTTGGTCATCGACCTGACCTGCACCGCTCAGCGGATAACGTGCCGCACCACGTACGCCCTCAGGGCAAACAGCAACCTCGTTGCTAACAATTTCGGACATACCAATGTCCAGCACTACGGCCGCCTCGGCCTCGTGCTCGCGCCAAAAGCGCTTCTGCTTCCTAGCAGAGGTGGGTTCATGACTCACCAAAGCTCCACTAGGAGCAGGGTGCGACGCACCCAGCGTTTTCGACTTCCAGTCGATCCATGGCTCATGACGTTCCAGCCATGCCATGCCAAGGATGAGGTCATACCCCAGGTCTAAGACCAAACAGCGTTCCACGCTATCGAAGTTCTCAAACTGCACTCCAAGGTCGACAGAGACCTTCGACACAGTTACCAGTGTCCCCGTCGCGAGACGGACAGAGATCGTATCTCTCGTTGGCACTTCCAGTGCCTCAGCATACAGCTGACTCCCTTCCAGGGTGGAGCGACGGGCGTAGTTGCCCGAGGCTCCCGAGTCAATCAAGACTCTCCATGGCTTTGCAAAGCCCTTCACGTTCGCTTGAACGACCAGCAAGCCCGGCTTGCACACACTCTTTTCGTAAGAGAGCCCAGCTCTCTTCGGGGCTGAGCCCCGTTGCCCTCTACCTCCTCGAGGTACAACAGAACTCAGTTCTTCCCCAGTAGGCCGCCCCGCGCCTACTGGGAAATGCCGTTTCCCGGCGATGACCCGGAGGGTTGGCTCGCCGGAGCCACGCGCTTCTTGCGCAGAGGGCAATATGCCCTCAAGTGCTTAGTGCTATTGCACACAAAGCTTTGGCGAATGCCGGCACGCTGCTCCGCAGCAAGAAGCTCCGCTTCTTCATCTTCAGCATAGCTGAGGTCCATCGGCTCTAAACCGCTCGAAGAGCTTGCGCTACTAGCGCTCCAGCCAGGTCGAGCCGACCTGAAGTTGTGCTCGGCATTCAATGCCACATCCACCGCCTCTTCAAAAGAGGTTAGGGTGTACACGGAACACTTTCCGTTCGAGCTGCGCTCACACGAAGTCCCTCCATGAACACGGTCACGCTGACCAGTTCCGGAAGAGGGTCCGCCGCCATTCCGGTGATAAGAGTTCTCAACTCTTGGACATAGTCCAATAAATCCTTCTTATCCTGGCGGGTAGCAAGGAACTTTGACCGGATACGGTACGCCTGATTAGGCGGCGCGGACACGCGCGAAAGCTGTTGCTTCAGCTGATCCCAAGTGGGAAATGCAGCGTCAACAGACGTGCCGCACGTTAGTGCCCATTCGCGAGCGCGACCTCCAAGCCTGGAGATAGCCAGCGCTACGCGCTGATGCTCAGACTGGAGCAGGGCCGATCCCATGGCCATCTCGACCTCACGGGGCCAGAGAAGGAGATTCTCTCCATCCTTCCCCTCGAAGGTTTTTACGCTCACCATGAGCGGTTTCAGTCTCATAGACTCTTCACGCGTCATCGACGCCGCCGCCGTTGCGGCGCTCATCTTCTCTTGGACATGCTCCAAGAGCGCGTTCCCGTAGCGGGAGAACGATTCCAGCCTGGCAGTGACCGCCTCTGGACCTTGCGATGCAAGATGAGCCACGCCCTCCGGGCCAAGCAAGGACATAAGCTTAGTAAGCGCGTCCTGCTGCGCCGGGGGCAAATTCGCGAACACGGGGTGTTCCATCCTCGCAGAGGATATAGTCAACCGACTCAGGAGCGGGATTGACTACAAGTGCTACCAAGTGCAGCGGGGCTGCCGTAGCTTTAGCGTCAGAGGAAGACGTTCGACTCAAAGAGTCACCAATACTAAGTTCCTTATCCAAAGGAACTTACAGCCCAAGACCAGGGCTCAAAGTTAATACCTTAACCTTTATGCTTCAAAACCCGAAGTGTTTTATTTCCTATTATTGCGGCCAAGCCGCCTAGGGGTAAATGTATCTCTTTAACTATCTAGCATAGTTAAACCCAATCAAATGCATAACGTGTGGCTTTCAGCCAACGTACTGAGAGACCTTGTTAACTCTCCAACTTATGTACTGAGAGTTTGTTAACTCTCCGGGTACTTCGTACCCCTGTGTGTTCCACACCATGTAGCCCCGTTACACCATCAGTCAAGTCCAGTGGCTGGGAAAGGAGAACTCCGATTTTTCGTCCCTTTCAAGAGTCTCTCTTGCACCCAATACACAGTTATCACAGGAATCTCGGGAGAGACAGGACCGGAGGTCCAGGTACCGACGGTCAGTCTTCTGGTTCATTCGGCAATTTGCCTCGACCTCAGACGCTACCCTTGGCACCCTCCCTCTTCGTTACCCCAGTATGAGCACTCCGCGCGGAAAGGCGCCTCGCAGACTCAGGGCCGTCTGGAGCGTCGAGTCATCGGACTCCGACGGCTCTTCTTCTGACGACACTCCGGCCGACGAGCGCTTCTGGGTTCTCATGCGTGACGTCCTCGCCGCGAACGCCAGCTCCATCGGACTCGAGCTACTGGACGACATCGCTGCCGCGATCTTGGACGACACGGGGAAGGCCGCGGACGCATTGACGGGGCCGATAGTGATCATGCCTAGACCGTCTCGGCAACCGACTCGCGGGAAGCCACCTCGGCACCCACGCTTCACGCAGGACGGTCGATGTCCGCTTAAGCGCATCAGCACCGGCTCGACGAAGAGGAAGACGATTACGGAGAGCCCTCTCTCCGGTAAGAAGCGTCTGAGTCACCCGTGGTCTTCGTTCGTGCTGCCTTTTAAGTTGTCGGACACGACTCCTTCTCCAATTGTCGACGACCTGAAACGGGTTTATTACGAGGCGGCCGAGCTTGGTCAAGAACCGTACCAGTTAGCGTATCCGTGACCGGGTTCGCACTTGTGGTACAACCAGAACGAGTACACACACGTGCACGCTTCTCACTGGCGTTCCTGGAATGAGAACTGTTCCAAGTTCTGGGACTGGCAGACGAACGTTCCGTTGAAGACCTCCAACCCTCAGACTCAGCGACGCAAGACTAAGATGGCGGCGGTGGTTGTACGCGTCTGGTTTCTGAGTATTTGCATCGAGACCTGGGGCTACTTCGGCTTCCTCCGTTTATTCGAGAGCTGCGCGCACCGACGCCGCCTTATGTGGATGGGAGGACAGCCTGGTCGGAACGCTCCAGACGCCAAGTCCTACAACGGCCCGGTCATCGACAACTTGTCCAAACGCTACTCGCGTGACTCGGGAGCGTACTCGCGTAAAGTGAAGAACGCTCTTAAACCGTGTCGGATCGATGAGGGAGGTTTCACGATCATCACGGATTTGTTGGAGCACACTGGAGCCCATGACCCAAACAGCTCGAATCCGGACAGTCAGCTCACGAACCGTGCTTTAGCTCTCGTTCTGCTGGACATGAAGTCGAAGGAGGATCACGAACCTCATTGGGTTGGAGATCGCTCGAAGGGGGTCTGGCATACGCTAAGCCACTGCCCTCTCCTTCAGAAGATTTGGCCAAGCGCTCGCGCGAACGGGAGAAATGAGCTCTTCGGACACCCAGAGTAACCCCGCTAGATTCGTCAGAAGCGGACTCGGCGGGATACGCGGCGTATGAGCGTACTGACGGCACTTACACGGCGGTTTGGGAAGAAGCGAGTAAGGAAGGGTCGGCTTACGAAGAGGATAAAGCCGAGATTGACTCCGAAGAACTCCGTCCCGTTAAAAAAACGCTGCATCTGTCTTCTTGTTCCGACGAGAGTTCGGAGGACGACAAGCGCCCCAACAAGCGTCTGCAGCTCTCCCACAAGCCTCTGAAGTCAAAGGAGCGCGCGAAGCGTTCCCGTTCCCCGTCTCGCAGTTCTAACTTCCTGAAGTAGTCTCGTGTAAGCTCGTCGCGCAAGCGGTCCCCTTCACCTTCACGCACTAAAGACAAGTTCGAAGCGCGCGCTGCTTCGTCAGAACGTTCGGTCTCTCCCCTGCAGTCACGATCGAAGTCCTCAGTGCGCAAGAAGTCTCGTCGGTCACGTTCGGAGGAGCGTTCTGCGTCCCGGTAGAAGTCTCCGACGAAGCCCTCGGCCACCAAGGCGAGTAAGGAGCCCAGACGGGACAAGGTAAGGTCACCTTCGCACGCGAAGGGAAGTAGAGCCATTCCGACAAACCATCCGACGGCAAAACGACGACTTCCCTGTCAGCTCCAGCGTCGCGGGACGGTACGCGTAAGCGGTCGCAGTCGCGTTCGGCGTCTTCTTTGAAGAAGGCAGTGTCTCCTAAGGGACGCTCGGCCTCGCGGTCTCCGTCAGCACCTCGGAAGTCGAGCTCCCCCGGGAGAGCATTCTGCTCCCAATTCGCCGACTAAGCGATCCGACCAAACAGCCCAACGTAAGGCCGTCGAGATGTTAGTGATTCGTACGAGTCCAGAGCCGTTCCCACTGGATGAGTGTAGGAGTAGTGGTATCGTCTTTTTAAGTTTTCTTTTTTCACCACGATTCATTCCCCATTTGTTGTTTTCGTTCTTCCTCCTGAAATCGCGGTAAAATTGGTTTCTTTTCGGTAGGTAGTAGATCAGCCTCTTGTAATGTAGAATCCAAAAATATGCAGAGTCGTAAGAAGTGTTCTTCAGGACACTTCCGAGGAGGGCGGGACCGCGAACTTACCCTGGCTCAGTGGATCGACCCGTCACGACTCCCTTCTCCTAGAAGAGTAGCTCTTCTTCATCTACAGCGGCGTTAGCATCTTCTAACCGCGCGCTGCGTCGTAGCTCAGGTAGGCCTTCCTCACGACGACAGGTCTCTTCGAACGCCTTGATCAGAGCGGCGTAGGTGGGCAAGAGAGTGTTTCGAGGTCTTCAAAGAGTCTCGTAGGTAGCCAACAACACCAGGAACTGCTCTTCTCGGTTCTTTTTGCGTCGGACGATTATGTCAATCACGAAGCAGGGAACCCCAGTCAGGGCTGTTTCTTCCCCTTCAATCAGGAGTCTCTCCACAAAGCTAGTAGACGGGAGGTCTTCTTCCGATAAAGGTCCGTCGTCGTCAACACCCGGACTCGTCTGGACTCCATCAGGTACTTCGGAAGGGGACGGTCGGCTCCACCGCCCTTGGAAACGTTTCAACCTATTGACGTTAATAGTCACGACTCGGTTGGGGTGAGAAGGGATGGCCACTCGATAGGAGCTCTCTCCCACAGTCGTGACCACACGGTACGGACCATGCCACGCGAAAGCGCGTTTCTTCGTGGTCTTCTCCCCGCGACGAGCTCAAGAGTACTGGTAGGCCCACACCGGGTCTCCTTCCTTGAACTTAATCGGTACCTGGCTGCTCAGTTGTTGCTCGTGTCTGCCCTGGGCCTTCAAGAGTTGGCGTTCTACTAATCGTCTCGTATCTCGTAGAGATAAGAATAGCTTTCGTCGGTAACTAGCGACTTCGTTACTCTTCCACCCGTTGTTCGTGTTGAGGAACGCGAGGTCCAGGGGTAACACCGGGTCCCGACCATACAGGCTGAAGAACGGTGAGTCTTAAAGGGCTTCGTGATAAGACGAACGAATAGTACTCGGGGAAGGTATAATTCCCAGTCGTTTTAAGCCTCGTTGACGTACATCTTTAGCATCCCGATCAGCGTACCATTGAAGCGTTCGACTAGCCCCTGCGTCTGAGGGTGATAAGCAGCTCCAAACCACTTCTTGATCCCGAGTGTTTTGTAGAAGGATCGTGCCAAGTTCGAGATGAAGTTGGATCCTTGGTCGCTCCGTAGTTTCTCAGGAACTCCGTGCCGCGAGATCACTTCGCTCACCATAATTTCCACGAACGTTACAGTGTCTAAGCGGGCCACACGGAACACTTCGACCCATCGAGTAAAGTAGTCGGCGAAGACGAGTATGAACTTGTTGCCTCGAGGAGTAGCCACTAAGGGACCTATGGCATCGACCACCAGTAGAGAGAAAGGTCCGGATACTTCTTGTATTGGCATTCGCTGCATCCGGCCATTTCTCCAAGGGCGATAGCCTTTACCACTGCCGCAAACGGTGCATTCTCGAACATATTCGGCCACATCCTTCTTCCAGCCGTGCCAGTAAGCGTGCTTGCGCACTTTGTCGAGCGTCTTAGTAACCCCGACATCCGCGGTAAGTACATCCTTATGACAGTGATGCAGTACGGTTGATATGAAAGGCAGGGGAATCACAGGTACTTCAAGAGTAGACGCGGGTCTAGCACGAGCCTTCAGGTGCACGCGAAGCATGAGCACTCCGTTCTTCACCGAGTAATTAGGGGCCATCAGCAGGATTTTAGTGCGCATTTGAGGGTCCAGAGCTAGAGCTCCATCGCTCAGGAACGCTATCATAGCTTGGATCCAAGGTGTCCTCTTCTGCTCTTCCACGAAGCGAGTCTGTTGTAAACCGAACACAACAACTGGGGACACCAGGAGTTGGTCAGTAACCTCTTCCTCGTCGGGAGACGCTACGGGTCCAGATCCGCCCGCGTCCTCGGGCAAGGGCTCTGAAGGGAGCAGAGTCGAGTCGAGAGGCGCAGTCTCCCCGACTTCGACAGTGCTAGGGGGGCTTGTCAGCATCGTTGAGTAGCTCCGCCATAGCGATAGCATTGATGGTTTGGGTATGGAGTCTGGACAGACCATCCACATGACCCATAGCAGTACCTGGCTTGTGGAACACTTTGAAGCGTAACTGAGACAAATCCATGGCACATCTATCGAGTTTAGCGTTACTCGTGCGATTGGTCTCGTTGAAGGCCCACGTTAATGCTTTGTGATCCGTGTACAGGTCGAGCTCGCAGCGATCCAGGTAGCAGCGGAACTTGCGTGTGGCCCATACGATGCCCCAGCACTCGATCTCCGAAGTACCGTCCTCCTTATGGACCCAGTTCTTCTCGGAGCGAGCTAGTAGCTTGCTCGCATAGGCTACGACTCTCTCGCGCCCATCCACGGTTTGCATCAAGCACGCTCCCACAGCGAGTTTAGAGGAGCCCACATATAGATGGAAACGCTTTGAAGTGTCGGGATACACCAGGATAGGAGGTTCCACCAGCTTACGCTTTAGTTGCAGGAAAGCGGCTTCGTAGGCTCCCTTCATCTTGAGCCGTTCGATTGGATTCGATATGGCCGCGTATCCCGGGATGTACCGCCTGAAGTAACTAGTCAAACGCCAGAAACGCTCTCACAGTGTGCCAGTTGTGTGGTCTTAGTACGTTCATCACTGACTTGACCTTCTCGGGGTTGGTCAAGATGTCCGAAGGAGTGACGATGTGTGCCAAGAACGCTACTTGGTCACGTGCCCACTTACACTTCTTCATCTTGAGCTTGAACCCAGCAGATCGGAACCGTTCTAAGACTTGTTTTAGTCGCACTAGGGGAGTAGAAAAGTCTTCACTGAAGACCACGCAGTCGTCGAGGTACACCAGACAATGCCGCCACATAAGGTCGATAAGCACAGTTTCCATCAGTCGTTCGAAGGCCGGTACGGCATTGCACAGTCCGAACGGCATCACGAGCCACTCGAAGAGGTCATATTTGCAGGTGAAGGCAGTCTTTTTCACGCTATCTGCTGCCATCGGGACGTTCCAGTAGCCGGACGCTATGTCCATAGTAGAGAACAGTTTGGCGTTTCCTAGTACATCTCGAATATCGTCAATGAGCGGCATCTAGTAGCAGTCCTTGATGGTGACAGCGTTCAGTCTCCGATAGTCAATGCAGAACCTTATTTCGCCGTCAGGTTTGCGGGTCATAAGCACCAGGCTGGCCCAAGGGCTAGAAGAGGTTTCGACGAACATGTCCTTGGACGGTTGGAGGAACTCCGTGAATATTCTCTTCGGTTCGCTCCCCAATTTGGACTCGTCCAAGTCGACTCGGAGCTCCTCCTGGAGTACTCGGTCCAGTCCAGGCACGGATTCTTGAGCGACTTCGGTCGCAATACTAGATGCGCTAATGGCTGAGTGGACCCACAGGTCCTGAGCTCTTCGGTCCATGGTCAGGGCCTCGCCGGGTAGGGCGGCTTCGTGCTTCATACTCGCAATGGCTCCTTGCAGAAGCGCGGTCTCGGAGATCACCGTCACACTCGCCAATCTAGTGCTTCTCTTGATGACAGTGTCCTCGATAGAGGGGTTGCACACTTCCACATTCACTAGGTCGTTATACATAGTGCACAGAGTCCTAGCAACTTTAATATAGTCATCGAACGCTGTATGCCCTTCTATGAGGACGGTGGTCCCGTCACACAGTTGACCTTGAATCTCCGCATCCACTAGAGCGTGTCCACCAGGACGGAGCCGAATGGTAGATGAGATGCGGGACAGGTAAGATTCCTCCACTCGAGGATATCCCAGAGGGAACACCTCACTCGTGTCTTTTAGCGTAACGGGTATTCTCGTCCAAGTCTACCACGGCGCGGAAGTCCTTGAGAGCGTTGGTGCCCAGGATGGCGTCGACGTGTAGCTTAGGTACGACGACAAACGGTACTCTTCTCTCGACGGAGCCCAACGTCAATGGCAAGTAGATTACTCCTTCGATATCGAGTGCAGACCCGGACACACCGTTCGGACTGCCAACGTAGGGTATGAGAGGGGGGATGGTCAAGCCGAGACGCTTCAATACCCGCCGGTGCACCAGGCACGCTACGGCCCCGGAGTCGATGAGAAGTTCAGCCGGGAGGCTCTCGTGAAACCCCCACGATAGAGCTTCCACGCCCCCACTGATCCGATCACCCGCTTGCCGAGAGGGACGATACCTTCTCCCTCGTTAGTCGACCAGTTCTCGGTAGAGCTCGGTACTGCCACCAGGCCTGGCTTGGGGCGAGGTTCCGGAGCGTCGGCGACGACGTTCACATAGCCGTACAATCCGTTTTCCTTATCCCGGGAAGAACAGTTCGGACCGAGGGCTTCAGTACGGTCGTTAAACAGAGAGGAACAGTCGAAACGGACTTGCTTCGGTTTTGGAGAGCACCTAGGCCCAGAACCCTTCCAACGACAGAGTCGACAGGGCGAACCCCTCTCGTGGATCTTCAAGCGTAGTTGATCAGCATCCTTCTCATAGAGATCCAAAATTCTTTTAGTTATTAACTCCTTCGACCGCGAGTCAGTGGGAACAACGAGGCTATCGATCCATTCCTCGGTTCGGGTTAGGAGATCTTGGAGCTTCGTGGGGGGCGGGGAGCTATCTTACTTTTCTTCTTCTAGCGACCCTTCGCCCATACACCCTTCACACCAGTCACATCCACTCGAAGCTTCAGCTTTAACGAGGAAGTATACTGTTCGCCGCACTAAGGCACGCCAAGGGTCAGGCACGATACCTCGATAGTTCAGTAAACCGTACTCGGTTTCGTTGAGGTCAGGGGGCCTCGTCGGAGAACCTCCCAGGGCCAGCGCTATATTATCTTCCACTACAGAGGGGTTCACGGGACACACTCCACTCGGTAGAGAAGGTATCTTCAGCTCCGGGAAGTGCACTATCGTCTTAGGCTCATCCTGCCACGAGAACCTCTTCGTCGAGGTCCCGCCTCCTTCGTCTCTGTAATCGGAGTCGTCCGAAGTCACAGGGTTGATCCGTACCGGTGAATCCTCTTTGAAGTAACGGTTAACTCGCTTCGCTTCCCTGGATGAGGCCAGCGTCTTTTGGAACCATTCCAACCAGTACTCTGGGGTAGATAGCCGACCGGGGGAAGAATCCCGGGTCCTTGCTAGTTTCTCTTCGGGAATGCCTAGCAAGACACTCAATTCGGCAAGAGATAACTCCTTCGATTGTTCCGCATTCTCGTCCAACCGGCGCTTTAGCTCATAGAGAGGGAACAGTCGGTCTTCGAGTTCTTTGTCATATTCTTCTTTTTCTTCAGCCAGCTCGGATGGCTTACCTTCTTCCAAAGTATCTAGTTCTTCTTTGGTGAACACCCTCGCGAAAGAAGGCTCCTTCTCAGGTTCACCCTCTGGTGACTTAGTACGGGTGGTGCCCTCAGAGTCCTTTTCGGAGGCGTCGTTTCTTCCGGGAGGGGTCACGTCTTTTTCCTGCTCGCGTGGTTCCGCCTTCGAGACTGGGACACTAGCTTCGGTGGTTCCACACTCTTCTCGGGGAGGGCTTTCGAGTACCTCCGTCACGTCTTGGAGTAACTCCTCCTGTAGAGGGTAGCCATTGGACTCACCCTTACCCTCGTCTTGATCTAGCACGCTCAAAACCACACTCTTGTGGTTGGTTGACGTCGACGGGTAGCCTCGTTCCGCCGAGGATGCTTGAGGTCGCGGCTCTTTCGTTTCTTCTTCCTTGTTTAGTTCTTCGTTCACTGCTTCGCTCTCACTTTCTTTACTTTTTCTCTTGTAACCACTCCTTGGTCCGCACTGGAGCGTTCGTCAATGTTCGCGGCTATCGGGGGACCGTCATATGCAGGTCCCGAGCCTACCTCTTTTACAAACGCTTTTTGTCCCATCCTCCAACAGTCGTTAGTGTTTGGGACTACCGATACCCCGTTCCACACGGGCGCCGTACGTCCTTCATCCACCAGCGGCAGTTGCCCTTCAGTCCTCGTCATATGCTCGTTGCTCACGGTCGTTTCATTTCTTTCCAGTAAGGCGGAACTTATCTCACCTCCCACGGGACACACTTCATACCTGTTGGTCGACGCCTCCACGGAGTTCAAAGTGTTCCCATTTGTGTCGATCCATAGACAAGCGGAAGGAGCGACACTCCCTTTCCCTCCCTCTCGCCCCCATCATTGCTGGTTGGGCGCTTATCCTAGGACTGGTCCCACCGTTGCCCCAGCCGGACCGTCGAGTCTCTTCAACGACGTCTTAAGCGGGCACTCCGCCAACATGTGACCCGATTCATCGCACAGGAAGCACTTGCGACCGCTCCTCGGCTGAGTGATCCAAAATCCGCTAGGAGGATCACGCTCACACTCAGGACCAATGTGGCCCACTTCCTTACAGTGAGGACAGGTGGCTTTGCCGCGACGACAGTGAATTCGACTACACCCCAGAGTGTGACATCGACCGCACACGAGAAGAAAATGAGTGCGCAAGGCCGGACCCCCACGAGCACCCCTGATAGGTGTAATAGGAAGCGTTCCGGTAGGTTGATAGTGGAGGGAGGGGTTCGGATTACGAGGAGAGTAGGCAGCAGCCACATTCATCGCCGGGAGAGCATAGGCGGCCGTCAAGGAACGCTCCGTCAACTGTTGTTGTTGTTGAAGCTGCTGCTACTGCTGCTGCTGAGAGAGTAGATTCTGCGTCTGCTGCATCATGTTCATCATGCGTTCGAGGACAGCGTTCTCTTGGGAGGATCTAGGGGACGGCACATTGTCGAACTCGAAGTCGTCTTCAACCGGACGATGCATATTCTTGAAGAGCAACATAACCACAGCCGCAGGGATGGAGTCAATCATGGTCGTGGTGAGAGCGTGCCTTCAATCTCGGTTCCGAAGGCCAGACAAGAAGTACGGGTAACGCATCGGAGGATCGTAGCACTGTGCATCATCGCAGAGGCTCGAAATCATGTCACCCCACACTTCGGCGGACATTCCCCGGGTCGCTTAGTGTTCTTAAGGTTCTCAATCAGTTGCAACGGGGTTTGACTGATCAACTGGTTGTGGAACCGAGTTCTCAGGGCCTCAAAGCTGTTGATGCGCGAGTACATCCACCAATCTTCGTTGACCTTGCCCTTCAAGCAATCCCGGAAAGCGCTGAGTCGCAGGGGTTCGTCCAACCCGATAGGGGCGTTCTCGAAGGCATCCCAGAATGATCGAGCTTTTTCCACCGACGCTCCCTCCGAGTAAAACGGTTGGAGCATGCGGATAGCGTTCCGGATGTTAGTGGTCATACCATACTGGCCACTAGTCGTCGAAGGCGCATTACCATACGTAGGCGAAGCGTAGTAGGAGTTACATTCATACCCCCCATACGCAACACCTTGATGGGTTCCAGCAGAGGCCGTAGCTCCTCCGTTTCCTCGTGGAGCTCCGGCTGTTCCCGTAGGGCCGACTCCGTACGCGATTCCACCTGTAGTCGAAGCTCGAGACCCCGGGTCTTGCGTAGGAATCCGAACGGTAGGCGCTGAGGCTTGAAAAGGAGCACTCTGAGGTGCGGGAACGGTTACCGCAGGAGCGTTCCCCACACCACCTCGCAAGCTATTAGAGGGCTGAAGACCCCAAGGAGGAGCGTTAGAGGTCCTCAGAGGAATACTCGTCGGGGAAGCACGTCCACTGTTTTCAAGGACAGTCAGTAGAGAGAAGAACGGGTTGAAGGCCTGCCCATACGTTGTATTCGGGGTTCGGATTGTGAGACCTTGATATGACGGGATTGCAGTCCTCACTCGAGTCGTAGGAGGGGGAGTCCCCACGAGACCGTTCCCCCCGGTTCTCTCCATACCGGCTGCAATCTCAGGAGGCGCCACGGATCTCAACCAGTTGAGGGAGCTGAGCCAGCCTTGCACCGTACCTCGGCCGCCTCCGCCGTCTAGGGTCAGCATCGGGCCAAATTCTTGCGTAGTGAAGGTCGCAGGGACCCCGGGGCCTAAAGCGTCCGCGGGTGGCTCGACACCAGTACTAGCGCTGTTCCCTTCAAGTCGGTTAGCGGCTTGGTCCACGCTGTTTTGCACGTTTTGGAGGCATTGCGTAGTCGACAGACGGGGTCGCATCCTCGACGGCAGACTCCCAGTCTGACCATTTTCTTCTCGGATGGTGGCGCTCTCATCTTCCCTGATGCTAGTAGACGACATCTTGTCCTTCCTTCTGACGCTCTCCGCGAGTCTTCACTTAAAACAAGACCTTCTCCAGCAAGCAGACTACCCTGCTTCTCCACCAGATGTCGTACACCTCCTCTTCCTTCAAGGGTCGAGTAGTCCGCGGCTGTTCAGGGAGTACGGTCTTGTTCAGTGGTTGCAGGAACGGTAGATAGGGACACTAGTAAGTTGTTATATACGTTTGTTTATTGGCTTGGCTTCCTCTTGAGTAGAAGGAGGGAAATATAAGACTGAGAGCTAAATTGGAAGAGAGGTCTAACACCTTCTCGACCTTACATACACTACACTACTTCTTATATTAAAAAGAAGGATTCACTTCGTTTGTCGTCAGTCCTCGTGGGACAGCGGAGAGCTTCTTGGAAGGGGCTTGATTGACGCGAGGTGCTTTTGGGCCCACGACGCCAGGACACCATCGTTCAGAGATCTCCTTATAGGACCACCCTAACGGGCTCGGTCAGGGGCACGTGCGTTGTCGGGTCCAACGGGAACCATCCTGACGGGACGGCCGGACGAGGGGTGATTCCAGGGCCCCGAGTCATCCCGTCAGGAGGCAGAGCTCCTGGAATGACCGCTCCGTTCCCGGGTACGGGACAATACACGCAGCACCATGACACCAACCAATCAATGATCGACGATCACCAGCAATACAATCTCGGTCACCGTCGGTTGCATAAGGCCGGTAATGTCAGAATGGCTTTTCAGTTAATCCTGTCAAAGGGCATGTCGTAATATGCTTTCAGACAGAATGCCCTACCGTATTCCTTATGTGATTGACGACAGTCATATTCTTGAGGTGTTCCCAGTCTATCTACCAGCATAAAATATATCATTAAAAGTATGAGCGTGTGCAATATATATATGCTAGAGCGAATGATGACAGCGTCGTTATCTTATTCTGAGTCGGAAAAGCTCAGCTTTATGTCCGACAAAATATTGTCAACGGCGTCCTCTATCAAACTGAGTTACTGCTCAGTACGTCAAACCTTTTTTGGCAGTCCAGGTCCTTCTTGTTGCTGCCCCCGAGCCGGTAGTGGCAGCACATTTCACAGTTTGGGCACGCCGGAAACCATTCTTGATGGTCGACACAAATAGCTTGTTCCAGCATGTGTTTACCCATTCACACACGAAATGACGTTTCGATGGATTACACTCGAAAGCACCAGTAGCTTTCTCAAGATCTTGCACCTGACGGCGTAGCATGTTTACCCACTCACCGCTTAGATAAGCCTAAAAAGGTCAATTCCATGCAATATCTGCTGGCTGACACGCTGCTGCGCAAGACGGCGGTACAGCCATGAGATGCACTTCGACAGAGGCAGCGTAGTCTTTCTCAGCGGGGGTCCAATATCAAAAAAATCGTCCACTAGCAAGATAATAGGCTACTCTACTAAGGTCGTGTGCGGTCTCCGAACATTGCCTTTAGCCACTCGATATAAAACAATTCATTTCATCAGGCCGCTAGAGTAGCATATAGCTCCCAATTGCTGGACTCCATGATCGCTTTTGCTTCTTTCCATACAAAAATATTAAACCCACGCAATTCTCCCAATTTGCTTGGTCCCCGTCGGGCACTGCTGAACGGCTCGATTTGTGCACCAGAAAGGAAGGATAATTTTCTACTAATTTTCTGCGTCTGAATCGCCTAAAAGCATGGCGGCTACATGTACTCGCTTCTTATCCTTGCCACCATGTCGCACCTGCACTTTTTTTGAGCAGCGAAGCAGCCAAAGATGTCTTCACCACACAGTGCGTATTGCGCAGCATCTCTAGCGCGTGCCATTTCTCGAGCAGCGACACAACCCTCCTTATCTGCGCTACAAACGAAAAGCCCAAACATTTTCGAATCTCACGGAAATTGCCGTCTTGCTGTAGTTGTTGCGTATGCGCTGAGGTGGTAGTACGCTGTGGTATATTTAAAAAATATACACCTGTACATGCGTCAATTAAAATAATCTTTTATATACAAACAAATTAAAAAAGTGGATTTGACCGGCGTTAAATACCTTATGTACACGTAGCTCTTGCATCTATTGCTGTACTTCAGTACGAAACCTTACGGCGGTTATGACTGCCTCCTCCGGGGCTACCAGACCTTGACGTGCGCGCGAATGCAGTGTCGGTGTCGCCTGAGAAATCCCTCTTGCCAGTGCAAAGATCCCCGAGACGCCGATTTCCTGAGGTCCACTGCTATCTCACCGCCCTTCATACGCAGCATTAACGAACTGATAGACACACCTTCTTTTTTAAACAAGATTATTCACTGCTCAATAGCCGCCTCAGCATATCGAGGCAGTATTGTTACGGTACCAGGAGCCCTTGTATACTTCATGTTTCCCACAGCTGTCGACCGACAGTGCTCCTTCAGCACCAAAACCATGTCCCGCCATTTGTAGACTGACTTTCGTTGCTGGTCCTCGGCGTCGCCACTAAGGAACGGGTAGAAAATTTTCGCCGAATGTGTCATGTTACCGCCACTGATAGCGTTTTTAATTACCTCTAGTATGTGACGATTTGTTAAGCTGCTGCGATTGTACTTGCAAGTCTTTCGCCCAGTCCCGCTGATGCGCGGGCGCCATTCGTACTTCGGCATCGCTGCCGAATTTTAAAATATAAGTGAATAGAATGGCTGTCGGCGCTCTGATTGGTCGCCAAGCACATAAAGCGGGACGACACGAAATTCAAATCAATTTGATTGGCTGTAGGGATTGTCGTTAATGACTGAGCGTCGCCAATAAAATAAGGAATACGGTACTGAAGAGCACTGAGACTTCGGGATGGGCGCGCAGCCCGAGCGCACTGCGGGGCTTAGAGTAGGGGGGGTATGGTTCTCTCAAATCAGCGAAGGGCACTAGTGGGCTGCTGGTAGTTCATGTGTTCTATGGGAATACGGTACCCCTCGAACATTTGATAAGTTATGGGGCATTGATACGCCTCCGGAATGTGGCTTGACATAGCCACACCTGACCGCACCCTACGTCAGGGTGGTGGTCTCGGACTGCTGTTTGGTGAACTAGCGTTTGGTACGGTGAAGGATGTACTAGATGTCCTGAAAAGATCTGAGCGTTCTGTTCAATAATCTTGCGCACCACGGTGTCGCATGCAGTTATCGTCATGATCAACATGGCAGTTCCAAATATCTGGCACGGACCCGGACATTCGACGTGACAAGGCTACGAAGATCTGCCATCCAGGTCTATGATGAAGCTTTTGTGAGCCACGTTCTTACCTCAGTCCTGACCTGTGCTTCTGAAAGAGACCGCCAGCACGCAGTAGCGTCACGGAGCTGCCGATTTGCTGACAGCTCCCCGAATGACAAGGTCATGCCCCGCTGCGGCAATGCCATGGGCATGGCATTTTGCCTGGCTTGTGAGCCTGCCACGCCAGCAGCGTCCAACATCAAAGGGCGTCGCGTACGGCTCGGACAGCGGTTATGCCTATTGGCGCTATCCAGGTGGGTAGCCTAGGTTCACACGGTCGCCCAGACCTAAGCGGAAGAGGAAGTCGAGGATGCTCTTCATATGAGGGTAACCCAGCTCCGCACACACGGCCCCCAGATCTTAAGTGAAGAGGAAGGCTTTTGTCGTGCGTCTTGTGCGGGTAGCACAGTACCAATCACAGTCGCGCAGACTATAACTAAAAAGGAAGGTGCTGAACACGCTTCCTGTGTGGGTAGCATTGTTCCACCCATCAAGGCGGGCAACGCAGTACCGCAACAAAGGTGGGTAAAAGGAGCTCCACGGCCAAGGCGGGTAACGTAGTTCAGCACTGCCTTGTTCGACGTGAGCAGCTTGCTTATGTCATTGACTTCAAGTCACGCAGACTTGAAACCTCTAGCGTGAAGGCTGGTTGCCTTTGGTCGGTACGGCCGGATATACCAGCGACGAACACGAGGCATACTGCCTTCGTGATGCCAGTTGCTATCCTACGCCACGAGGGATTAATGGTCTGAAGTTTATGCGGGAGAAAGGCTAGGAAATTCTTTTCCTCCCTGGTCTTGAGGTAAGATTAAGTTCCTAACGGAACCTGGCGTCGATGTACATCGACCGCTGGATTGAGGCGAGTTGCCGGGCTAGATATGCGGTAGCGCTAAACAGAAGTTCTTCAGAAGATGAAAACGTGAATGTGTGTTTTTAAATAAGGGTCTAGTACCTACTAGCAACCATCGCTGACATTTTTTGAATGGTGACGGACGCCACGGACTCTAGGTGCCTAAGATTCACTGAGCGGAATCAGTAGTATTGTGGCTGCCTGCAACCACACACGAGGAGAAGCGCGAACCTGGTGCAACCACCCCACAGGTCGCTTGGCCATAAACGACCGGTCGAGCACGGTGAACGGAAAGTCTTACCTCTGACAAGGCGGTTGCAGTACGTGATGTATGCACACGCCGGGTATATTCGGTAGTGGGTCCCTAACCCAAGTGCTGTGCACAAGTGCACATACAACGGATCAGGTGCTGGTTGAGCAACGCAAACAGTCGCAACCGGTGCCGCGACGTCCATGGCACCGCGGTGATGACTGTCTGCCTCGCCATTGTCTGTATAACATGAGTACTCGGTGTCAATGCCAGATACCAACGCCGCAATGGCCGGATGTGACCCATCCACGGTTGAATATCATCGTGGTATGGTGTCAGCAACAGACACCAGCACGTTATTGGTATGGTGGTAGTAAGCCCCACCAAGATGGTACCATCAAGGTACATGGTGCCTATGACAGACACTAGTATTGACGCGTAGAATAGGCGCCAAACAACGGCCCAATGTTGGGCTGGGCGTATACGCCGTGATCCAGTGCACGTACTGTGTGTCAGCCTGGCCGCTGTCAAGCGGTCTGTCTGGCGTTCCGCGACGTCGTGCATGACATCCGTAAAGTGTGTGGGGCATTTATGGTGGCTGTGATACGTGTCATACACAGAGTACCTGGTGTATGGGCCCATGGACCTGTACACTGTGCTTAAACAAGCGTCGCGCATGGTGTAGACACTGGCATAGGAATCGGTCAAAATGATACCACAGCAGAAGCCGGTGCCGCTAAAATGGCAACGTGGTGGTGCTATTGCCGGGTGGTATATAGTGCCAAAACTGGTACTTACACGGTATTGATGGAAGACGTACGCGTCGTTGATATGTCGAGAAGCGGAGCTTAAACAAATCCGTCAAAGGATGGACCCTGAAAACATGACCAGAGGTGAGATTTGAGATCCCTCCGTTGTTGGACCGAAACCATGACCAGAGGTGAGATTTGAGATCCCTCCGTTGTTGGACAGGTGTTGGCTTTGTCGATGTCGTCTCTCGCGGGATACAACATGCTCCCGACGCTTTCGCGCGGACTGTTGTTCCCTCCGGTGCGAGCAGTGAACGATTGCCATATGTTCGCATGCAAGTGCATCTCGTGCCAAGACACAGAGCGTGCTAGCGCAGGAGCTAAGGCAGCCTTCAGTGTTGGCTTTGGGGTCAACACAGTTGTGAGTGTGGGGATGCAAATTTCAGTGGGCTTTAAGAGCACAAGTCACGGTGGGTGTGACTGAGAACCGCGGTAGCCTCGTTGCTGCTCAGTCAGAAATCACCTTTGTTTTATTTTCTAATTCTCTCACTTTTGATTGGAGAATCAGTTGTGATTGAACGATCAGGTCATTATCCGTTATATGGGAAGGGTGTAAATGGGTGCACTCCGGTCTACCCCAGGTTACATGAATTGTGACTTGTCAATCTTGTGGATACCTGGTACACGGTACCAGGGGCTCTCGGAGCCAATCAGTGCATAAAGACATAGCTCTACGTTTAGTGACGTCTAGTTTGTATTAGAGCCGAATCTAAACTTACTTATACATACAACTGTCTTACATCTACTCATCTAAGTACCAAAGCGTTCCCTCTAAGGCCGGGAACATTTGAACTAACGTCCACCTGGGTAGTAAAATACCATAGAGACGGTCAAATGCATGCGTGGTATTGCTGCCATTTTACAGGAATGGCATTCATTGCATTTATGCTTCATTTTTACAAAACGCACCGCTTTGAAGGGGGTGACAGATAACGTTAACTTATTCGGGGAATTAAAGTAGCCCTGCCATTCTATGGATACGCGATTCGTATTTCGTGAAGATTTGATGACGCGGAATGCGCCCCTCTCCGCATTAGAATGCGCGGTATAACGAGTGCCGAGGCGACTTAATTTCCCCTCTCCCTTTGATGGTGCAGAGCTGGTGAGAGTGGTGCTGAACAATATATTCCGCCAGAAACAACCTCAAGACATTCAGATGCGTCGGTTTTCGGAGCGGGTATCTTGTTGGCATATATCAGCAGCAACGGGCTATTTATGTAGACGAAAGGGTGTGCCATTCACAAGTTTTCCATTATTTAATTGTCCGAGCCTCAGCAACAACTCCCGCCTCATTTTTCTATTGCATCGATGCCACGTAATCGCACGCATGCAGCGTGGGTTGCGTTTGACTACACAGCTGGTACCTATCCGGATACGACCTGCAAGCACTGGAAGCTGAAGCTATTCATGTGCCAACCGAGTCCCAGTTTGCTGAGGCACCTGGCGTCGTGCCCTTGCTTGAATGAAGCTATCAACTCAATTGGAGGCGTTTTGGTGAACCTGTAACGATGAAAAAGAGCAAAACCTTAAAGACGCAAAACAAGAAGTAAGACTCAATCTCCGGATACCATACAGACTCCGTCATGACCAACGTTTCACTGTCACAAGCGGTCACGGAGGGATTGGCAGTGCTGAGAAGAATCGTTTTCAGTCTTAAACTATAAGAACTTCTACACTGCTGAACTTTCGTTTCAAGACATTGAATTGCCTCCTTCGCCAAGCTCTCACAATCTGGCAGCCTAAACCGCAGAATTATCTACCTAAGCGGAAGGCTTTTGCTGGTCGACACCTGAATGACATGCGCGAGAGGGAGAAGGCGGAAGTGTTTGAACGTCTTCGGGATGAGCCAACGCTGGTGCTGGTATTAGACGAGTGGTCGAATGTGGCAGCTTCTTTTGTATACCTGAACGACCGGTGATGACGAGAAACAAACAGCTACCTGATGAAGTCAATGATGGATCCAATTTCATCAGCTACGTACTAAGATTAACTTGATCAATGACGGATCCCATTTCATCAGCTACGTACTCAGATTTGACTTCATCAATGACGCTGCTGGAAAATAAGTGGTAATCTATGAAACGACTGACATCGCTCTTGTCATGCAGAAGGCGTGGGGACTGCTCGAGGAGCAGCGGTCGATTTCCTGCAATGGATGCATAAGCCATGCACTGAGTCTCATCTTGGAAGAGGTGCTGAGCTTGCCCTTGAAGGGATCCGTGCTATACAAGTCCATCACGCTGTAGAAATTTATCACAAACCGACTAGAACCACTCGCAAACTCCCGCAAGTTACAAAAGGACGGGAAGTATTAGCACCGATGGGCGCTGCGTTTGTCTAATCCAACCAGATGGTACGCTAGCTTTAAGCGCATCAATATATATCCGACGATTGACCTACTACCAGCAGACTATTTTTTATCAGAAGAAATTTCTGAAGCGATTTTGGAGAAAACCGGCCGAGGTCAATGAAGCGCGAGGAATTGTGAAGGAAAGAGAGTGTGGTGTAGCGGAATCAGCAACATCAGCGAGATTGCTGGATCTAACTTACCAACCGCGCCCAGACTCCGACTAACGAAGGGAGCCTTCGATGTTCCGTGATCTGCTGAACATTCCTCACCTTGTGTACCCGTCGGTAGGGCGGGATCTTGCTCTCTCTGTAACTTCCGAAGGGTTTAAGTGATGGAGCTTGCGTGTCTTGGCAAGGCGTGGGGATGGGGTGGCAGTACGGGTAAGATCTTCACTTTGCGTCCGATATTGTTTCTGGATCCCAAGCGAGTATTCAAGCTTGCTGGATCCAGGGCCTAGATCTGGGATCGAACCCTGGCGTTGCCTTACGGGTGTATTATCGTGTCTTCGCGTTCCTTTGCGTCGTACTTTCAGCCTCATATAGCGGGATCTTAATAGTTGAGAGTCAATATGTATACCCGACCAAGTAGTAAATCCGAGTAACGTTTTGGAGCTGCACGTATAAGGAAAGTTCACTGGGTTGTAGGATCTGACCAATGTATTATCCTGTTATCACTACCAATACTAGGTCCGCTATTCGCAACCTTCACCTGGCTCGTACGGCCAATATCGTTCCGATTCTTGAGGGTGGGAAGGCACTTGTGTAACCCAATGCAAATTTGAGCCTGATTTATAGTTAAGAATTTAATCATTGCAGCTGTATTTTTAGCATTGCATCCCCAGGGTCCCTCATCGTACGGTCGCCAAATGTTGGGTACACGCTGCCGGTTTCAAGTAACTTCAGTCCACATTATCGCAAATTTTGGGTACACGCTGCCGGTTTCAAGTAACTTCAGTCCACATTATCGCAGATCTACAAGATCCGTGAATCCCCGAGTTATCAAACATCATTTTGCGAGTGTCTATAATCGCCATCGCTCCACAAAAGCTCGAGATCCATTGGACCCACCGCCGTTATACCACGAAGCCCAGCCACGCTGTATGCGATCCATGATCAGCTGGCTCTGGACTCGAAATTGGGGGATCTGGGGCACCTACTGGTGGAGCTATCCTTCCCGTCCGTCATCTATGCTAAATCCACCTTAAGATGGTGTCTACAGCCCTTCTTCCTTAGGACCGCCACTCGATCAACCCGCACATCGTGGATCCCATATCCCCTATGTGTACTTGCGCGAAGATGGATCCGAGCCTCCACTTGGTGGATCTCGCCTTCTCTGCCACTAACCGTGCCTCTCCTACCGTTCTTCATACGCTTGACCACTTATATCCCGGGATGTCTTATCGGTAGTGTTCTATTCCAGGTCCGTCCAGTCAGCATCCATCGAGTATGCTCCACCCCCGGATCGCTAATCAACGGTTAAATTTCACGCTATTTGCGTCATCCAGTATTTCACTGCACTGTGGTAGTCTCGACCTCTGATCCACTTCATCAGACCAGATTCACCTCGCGTTGTCCAGGTCCACCCTATCCTCCCGGCGTCGTCACGGATTCATGATAATGACTGCTCGTCAGATCCCATCTCGTTTTCTGAGAAAGCACTTCACCACAAGAGTTATGGAAGTGACTGAAGCAGATATAGATACTGTTGTTTGCAATTGTGAAAGCAATTGCGATGCTAGAACAGGACATATGATGTATCGCAATGGTATATTGGCAGTTCAGTGAGCCTCGCCGAAACCCCGTGTACAGTGGCCGCATTACGATTGTCCCCAAGAGCATGCAATCTAGCAACCTGGTTCCACTAGTTCCAAATGGTCCATTATGCTTACGAAACGATAGGTATTTCGTCTCTTCTTGACCAGACGAAGACAATCAATGACATTGTTGGTACCGGTTTGACCGAAAGCGTTGCATCAGTCAGCAATGTCGCTAGAAAGATGGGTTAAGTGACAACATCAGCCGAGGATAAACCGATCGGCGATGAGGCCACTAAGTTCTATCTCAAGAAAGAGTGATCGTCACTCGAAACTCGTGTAGCCACGAGGCATTCTCACCAATAACGTGGTGGACTATAAAATGCGGCCGGATATATGCCCAAGAGCACTGCTATCCCCTCTTAGCACCGTTGGCCGTCCTGAGTACATGGTCCCTACTTCTTCGGCTTCTAGGGAGCGATCGTGGAGTATCCACGATTTCATTTTAGCGTGTTATGTAATTACTACCAAGCGTCGGAAATGGTTAGATGAGCTGCGTGCTTAAAAACGTTTTCTTCAATTACTGCAAGCGGGTAGCAAGAATAACAATGCGAGCATTTTTAACAAGTGTTTGACGAAGATGAGAGTGGTAACGATGAAGAAGACGCGATTTGTATAGTGAATGATGACAGCAATAGCGATGATGGGAGTAGTGTGAGCTCTGACTTCAGCCATAGTAACTCAAACTCGTACGATTGTAGTGATGAACATAACCTTGACTAGAGTTTGAATGTTAAGCCAAATAAGCGTTTATTTCGGATTGCAGCTATTTTGAAGCAGATTCACTACATTGGTGGCATCGATGTACTTTGCTTATTGCATTGATGTTATAATACATTCATTGCCGCTTCCCTAAGAATAACCTACGTTGTTCTCTGTGCAAGATGCTCATGTGCTTCGCCACAGCAGGACTACTACGACAAAAGGCGGAGCCTTTCCTCCAGTTGCTTCGCAGCGATCGACCATCGCAACAAGTTTCATTACCTTGGGATTTTCAGCGGCGGTAACCCGGATCGGTCGCTGTGGAATCCACCCGCGGTTCTGAGAACTCGCGCTCGAATTTTGAGTCCACCCGGAGTCAACTGGCTACGTGATGCCGGAAGCTTAGACCTCTTTAGTGGTACGATACAGTGAACACCGAGGGAAGCGTTTGACACGTAAACAACGCTGGAGAGTGACGTAGTGTTTACTTTATTGGTAAAAGGTTGTTTTGTAGTAGAAGAAATTCCATCAGATATGGGTTCCTTACAACAAACCACCGAGTTAGATTGGGGCTTGTATGGCCTGCGCAAAGGATGTTCCCCTCGTGGTTCGGCCCATCCGGGACAGACGAGTAGCTCGCTCCCACCGAGTTCCGACTAACTAATCCAGAGCACCCTCGAGGCTCCGCCGAGTTCGTCTCGACAGAGCTAGTATACAAAACGTGCGCCCTCCCCCAAAGGATGCACGACGGCGCACGAGCGCTTTTACAGGTCACCGAGCGCATAGGATGCTCTTCTAGAAGTGTCACGTCATCCCAGCTATCCGACGTACCGGTCCGCTGAGCTCGCGGAGATTTCTTTCGCGCGTAGCGAGCCTTTTGTCCTACCCGGACCGACCTAATCGCTTGGTACTTCGAGTCAGTACCTTACAAGCTATGCCTCTAGGGTACCAACGGCAGGCATAATCCAACCCTATCCAGGGACTTACCGTATAAAGGTACACGTGTCTTGGACTAGAAAACGGCTGCTCTGTAATGTTCTGGGAGCCCTTTTGGCTTCCCCTATTTGATCATATGATTCCGTTACAAATATCAAATGAAATGTAGTCGTTTGGGATCATTGCCGACCCTTCCGCTGGGTTCAGGAGCCGTTGCGCTCAGCGGTTATCGGCATCCAGACAGATCGCTGAGTAAGTACCTGATCATTTGACACTAAGTTCTGGGATCCCAGGCCGAGCCGATTCTTGGTCTAAAGTAGATGGATGTACAGCCGAACATGGAAATCCCTACACCACAAGTTTTTTTAAGAGTTGTGTCACGCTCCTGGGTTTGTTCAGCTACAATTATCATTTCTCTTCAACTAGAATTCTAGCTAAATGCGTCTTTGGCAAGATCAAAGTTTGCTTTATAGCTCTGCACGGAGTTACAAACACCCGGCCTAATGCAACAAATGCTCGAAGGATACGTGTGGCCGTTGTACTGCATAACTTGCTGATTGACATGGCCGACAAAGAGGAGTTTGATATATTACGAAACGACCAAGAATGGAAGCAAGATAGATAGGTGATGGGGATAGCGCGGTGAATGAGCAAAACGTAAGCGCGATTCGTATGCAAATTACTTCTACCACTATGACATTAGCAAAGCTTAAAACAAATACAAAACGTCCGATTCCACGGCAAAGAAAAAATCCGATGATGTTTGATGTAGTCTGGTGATGCTTTGGTTTACAGCTTCAGCGGTCTTTTCTGGCTTGGCGAACGATGGTTCGGTTGAAGCTGTTAGTATTTTAACCATGTTGGCCATGCCGGCTTCCGTTTGGAAAGCCTGAAAATACTCTCTACAGCACCAAAGCCATCACGTAGCACTTCAGAACCTCCTTTCGACGAGTATGCTAGATTCTGGTTAGGTCGACGTGGTCCTCTCTACGGTGTCCGGGTCTGTTAAACGGTCTTCCGCAAAGACAGGTGTTCCTGCTGTAGCTGCCTTTGCTTGTTTGCCTTGACAGCAGATTTTGCCTTTGCACGAGCCTTGCTTTGACAATCCAAGCTTTCTTTGCCAGACTGGTTGTTCAGGCTACTTCTCGCGTACTCGTCATCCTCTCCGCTTCTTGCAGCATTGGTGTTCAGACCATAATCGATGAAGGCTTCGGCAGTAAGTCCGGGGTTTAAAGAGAGAATAAACAGCATAGGTCAAGGAGCAGATAACACATTTCCAACGTCTTGACGATTAAAGGCCTTGGTCTTCACAGGCTCGAACATCAAGCTACACCGTCCGTTTCGTCATCTTCTAAAGATGCTCGCACGTCCGCCAGATAGCCCTTTGACATTTCGGGATGTGCCCGTCGTCCACTTTTACCGTCCTTCACTTCTCAGCGTAGCGGCTTCTGGCCAACTACCAGCGGTTAACACCCGAATGCGCTTTGCACGCCTTGCCAATGGCGTTCAACCTTTTTTTTTAACTAATCGACACGCTCCTGGTAAGGCGAAGACACTCCCCACGCACTTATAGTTAGCACGCGCTGGGGACCAATATTGACTGTAGCTTCCCGCGTAGCACGCATCTTGTTAGTATCACTAGGCTACTTGGTTAGAGGTGTCAACAGTACTATCCAGCGCATATTCTTTCCTTTCTCTGACTTCGAGCCCGCGCTCGATGATGCACCCACTTTGTTTGGCGAACTTCGGCTTTAACGGCACTGATCGGAGTGATGTTGTTGACTTAGATACGGTAGAGTTGGTTGTGTATACTGACGGATGCGTGATCGGCACGCTTGACGACAACGAGACACCATCGTTTGTGTTGACAGGACCTCCGTTATAAGCTCGCGATGACGAGCCTTCAAGCGTAGTGATCAGGATGGCAAGCTTTCTGGAAGCACACCGCAGTCGGTCCTCCAACTTGCCGCGGTGCGAGCATAAGCCACCTGTGTTGAATGGGCACAGGTACTCGGATAATTCGATACGAAGCTGGTAGCTAGTCTTTTTTTTTTCCGAAGCCTCATGAGGAACAAATACGCTGGTATTGTCCATGCCCTCCGCAACGGTAGCAGCGGACCAAGCTCTCGACTAAGCTTAAGTCCATGGACTTGGACTCAATGTAAGCACCAGTATCAATGGGATGTGTGACAGCAGTATTAACAGCATCATTGCTGCGATACTGCATCTTCCGAGGAACACCATTCTTATTGTGGCGGTGCTCCACTTCCTGAAGCGTACCGGTCTGCTTGTGGCGGTATCCCGCTTGGAATGCAAAACGAATCGTCTTCTCCATATTCGTCAAATGCACGCAGAATAGCGGCGTGCATGAGGTCCGACCTTCAGGCCGTCCATGAAGACTGTTGTCTTGATGTCTTCGGACAGGGGATTCACTGACGGCGATGCCACCAGCGTACGATTCTCTTGCGTGTACTTTTTCAGCTCCCATTATTATTGTTTACACGCGATAGCGTGCGAGTGCTGAAAAAAAGCGTTGTTTGCCGGTAGGAAAACGCGATGCGCAGCTTATTACATAGCTGCGCCCAGGACACGAAGCATCCAGGAGGTGTCATCTCCCGAGTGTTTGTCTAGTGCCTGTCACACCCATCAAGGTTAGACAGGGCGAAAATCACCAGAAATAGCTCGTCTGAGATGGGACCGGCCTTCTTGGTGACCTCAACCTCACGGACCCAGAAGTGTATCTTCCTCTCCTTTTTTTTTAGCTCAAACACGAAGCCCGTCCACCTTATTGGATTAAGCATGGTTGCCTGGGAAGCGACCATTGAGGCCTCCAAGCTCCCGCTTGACGTGAGCGATGACCACATTTGTAGGTTTCAAACGCGGTCACGCGTTCGTGTTGCTCGGCAGGAGTCACCACCGCCAAGAAGCGAAATACATCTTGCCCAAAGACGTTTCTCCACTTCCGATCGGACTCGTACTGTGAGTCGTTCAAGTGAGGAAACTCGCTTCGGTCCATCATGGCTCAAACGTAGCGACCACAGAGGATTCAGGTAGATTAACTTACACGTAAAGAGCTAGGATTGACTACAAGCCCTGCAAAGTGTGACGGCACCTTACACAGCGGAAGTGCTTAAGTGTATTTATTACCCAGGTGGGCAATAGCTCACGTGCTCTCGGCCTTAGAGCGAACGATTTGCTACTTTGAAAATTTAAGACTGGTGTATTTATAAGTAAGCTTAGCCTGGGTTCTAGTACAAACTAGAGATCACGTAAAGTGAAGCTTTGTAGTTATGTACTGATTGGCTCGAGCCCCTGGTACCGAGACCAGGTATCCGCAAGACTGACAGGTCACTCTTCAAGTAACCTAAGGTAGACCGGATCGTACCCTGTTACACCTGTAGTACATAAGATTTTATTGATCGCCATGAAGCTTTAGCAATGGCTGCAAAGGCAAATGCCTTCCAAATACTCGCTGGGCCGTCGGGTGTGCACGATTGTACCGACAAAAATACACGCGACGTCAGCGAAATCACGTTCTCTCCTGGCAACCCCTTCGCCTATTTCACCCCATTTCGCGTCAGCCGTAGGAGCAAGAATGTAAACGACTTTTCCATCATTTCAGAAAGATGATTATCAAGATTCTGGATGAATCTATCGACTGTCGTTCTAGACATTTCTAGCTGGTAAGCAGATCCGCCTTACCGTTGCCATCTTATCCACATCCGTTTGCGTAGTACGTCAATAAAACCGTCAGCCCATTGCCGAACGGGTATAGCGCGTCCTTGCCTGGAAGCTCAAAGAAGCGATAATTGATTTGCTCCAGGCAACATCCAAATATAAACAATTTGTTAGGACATGTGGATGCCTTAGCTTGGGAAATAAAAAACATCAAGTACAGTATCCTCTATACGGAACTGTTTCCATGATCATTTTTAAGCGCTCGAAAAAAGACGTGCATTATTATTTATATCCAGAGATCTTTGGGGGATGCAGACCCTCAAATTTCATGTTCAAAAGAGAAAAAAGAATAATTGGATACGTTTTTAATATCACAGATGTTAGTACTTTTTAATGACTGACGGAAGTTTTTATGAGCCGCGGAATCTTATCTCGCCTAGTGGATGTTGACCCAGTCGGCCAAGAACAACATTCGAGTAACGCCACTACTTACACATTCGTGCAACTTCATAAGGCAAGACATCAATTTCGTTTAGCCCTCAAACCCGGATGCATGTATTAGACATGATACAAATTGAGAATGAAACCATACGAATTTGAAGTCAACTAGAGGAAGGTTTGAGTACCACTCCAGTGTATAGATCAACGTCGTGAATTAAAGACGGGGACTTCCAAAAATAAAAATTGAGCGACTATCTTCACGTTGCAGATCTGATCCAATAACAATTGGAGGCGAAAAATACAGTCCACAGATTCTCCCTTATTTTGAGATTCGTCAGAAGCAAGGAAAATAACTTTCCGCACCCGTTGGGCTCAGCTGAAGAAGGATAGCTGGATGTCCATACGTCCAACCGGACTATTCATTACCACACCTACATCGAGACGAGGAATGGCGTGCGGGGCAAGGATTAGTTTGTCGGCAAGGAGGAGCTTATAAAGTATCTAGATCGTCAAGATATCGGTACGTTTACGATGTGCTACGTGCTATTGTTCTCCCCTCACACTCTTTCTTTCCTAGCGGAGCTACGTCGTCAACAGGATAGCCGCAAGGACCGACTGACGGCGAGTGTAGCACGTCCTGCGAGCTTGCCAAACGAAGACGGTTGGTAATTCCCTGTAATGTACTGCTCTGACCCAATTCAAAATGCCGATTGGGGTTGTCAATAAATCGCACATAACCGAATCCTATTGGCTTAAAATCTAGTAATGTTATGACTGGATGCAGACCACTCATTTTATGGTTGGCGGAGGCTTACACGCACCTACTTATCTTTCTAAACAATCGCTGTGATGCCAAGAGCACCCGGAAAGCAGGATATATCACCTACTACATGACTTCCCATTGTGCTCTTCCGAGCGGAGCGGAGTGTCCGTGGTAAACGCCTCCGTGGGGCGGTCTGTGCTGCTATGAGATAGTTTAACCTCTCTCGTAACTGTATTAAGAACATACGGCGCATTCGGGGCGAAGCGAACGCCATACCCGCTCCAAAATGTCTGCAGTCGAAACGTGAAAGGCATTTGACGTTGGACGAGGCTGTACAGCTGGTACATGCTGTACCTATGTGCCGACGTCAAGCTCAACGGTCGCTTGCCGCTGCAACCGGAGTACCAAGAGCTACACCCCAGCGCCACCTCTTCGATGGCACGCTACACCGTGCCCCCTTGCGTGTAAAGCTTACGGATAACCACAAGCCAAAACGACTTCAGTGAGTATTAGTCTTGACTTTAGGTATCGTAACCTGTATCCTAAAAAACGTTTCTGTTTTGGGTTGATTTAAAAACAATTTTGTGTTAAAATGTTTGGGTTCGAGGATGTACAGAATACATCATATGTACGGAATGACACTGTACATGTCGATGAAAATGGTTTAACCTATACAAATGTGATACCTGACTGTGAATGAGCAACTACCCTATCGCGCATGTCCGAACAAAAGGTACTTCGGTAAAATCATGGTTTTTTTGGCTGCCGCAGCGCGGCCCCTATACGATTTCCACAAAAGACAGTACTTTGCCGGCAAAATCGGATTTTGGCCTAATGTAAAAAAGGTTGACGCTCTTCGTAGCTCTTCTAATCGGCCTAAAGGTACTCTAATTACTAAGCGTATATCAATAACATGATCGATTTACCTCGAATTTCTTGTCGACAAAGTATTTCCTGCAATTCGAGCCAAGATGCCAGGTAAGTACGTTATTTTTTTTATTGTTTCACAACTAAATATTGTTTTATTAGCTCGCAGAGGCTCTACTATTTTGGCCCAGCAAGACAATGCGGGATCCCACGTCATCGAAAATGATGCCCAGCTAGAGAAAGAAGGGACTATTGATAGCTTAGAAAATAGAGATGCGCTGCCAGCCACTTCGATCAGCAGACCTGAACGTATTGGATTTGGGATATTTTAGTCAAGTCAAGCTCTACTATATCGCAAGGCTGCCTACGACTCTGACAGCGTTATTGTGGCAGAACAAGAGGCATTTGAAGAACTTAGATGACAAACACTTGACAAGTGTTTTGTCACTTTGCAGAAGGTCATGGAAGCTGTGTTGATTAGCGGTGGAGGCATAGATTAAAAACTTATGCGCTTTACAAACGGTGTTGCAGTCAATGGGCATATGCCTATGTCGGTGGCAATCGCGCTTGATGGGGTAACGCTTGGGTACATGTAGCGGTAGGCTTAAGTGTTATCTTGTAGCGTTAATTTAATTTTTTTAATCGTAATTATTGTATTAAATTCTACTCAATCACTGATTGGTCAGTAAAATTCGTTGGTTTACACTAATGCCCTGTTTTTTACAAATAAACCTCGCTCCGGTCTCTTCGAATTTGTAGCGATTCTAACCCATCCCTACATACAAGAACGCGTCCAACGGTTGGTAATTGACTCATCTTTCTGCCCTTAAAATACGATGTGATATTGCTAAAATTGACTGAACTGCGACAAAAAAACGGCTCTTTGAATGCGAGGTATTTAAGCGGAGGGCTTTGAGCTGGCTTACGTTGTGTCGATTAGTGAGCTCTGGGTCTTGAGCAGCCTGCAAAAAACAGAAATCGTCATTTCAGAGTGGGCCAGAGGAGTATTTCATATCGACCCCCGCTCAAATATCATGACTAATACAACTTATTATATCTGTCCACGCGAACCTGGTTCAGTCGACCAGACAACTGCGTCTCTCATGGTCGTAGCTGTGACGGAGGTTGTTGACGGGCCTGTGGCCGCTGGGGTTGACCCGAAAGGGACTGCATCTGCGCCTGCGGAGAGTGCATCAGATGCGGCTGAGGATGCAGACGTTGGAACATCAGCTCAACAAATTCAAACCGACGTTAGTGATTCTGTGACCGTTCACGCTGCCGAGGTAGAGATGGCAACTGCTGCGAGTGTTGGAGATGCAGCGAGTGTTCCCGAGAGCTTGACCATGCGCCAGGCATGGTTCTGACATGCCTGGCACTTAAAGGTGAGACCGCAAGACAAATGTGTGGAATAAGGCTGGGTTGTGCTGACTATGTATTATGCTCTTGTGTTATATATTGATATTGGAACCACCACGCGTAATTTTGCAGCCACATTTGATGAAGTTGATTCGAAAGAAGAAGCCGATGCTACCAGTGATCCGCACTGGGCCATTCTGTGCTGTATGGACATTATGGAGAAGTGAGAAAAGCGAGCGTGGTTGGAATTATCGTGTATATACATGATCCGAAACATAAATCGGATGCTTATCGTGTATGTACAATGATATTCTGCTAGAAAAAAAATATCACGGACGTGGCCAAAGAATGGGTCGAGCTGGCTACCCTTGATTCCGAAGTGAGAACGACAACGGGCTTGATTTTATAACCCGTGGCGAGCTCCATGACACGACTGATCGTGCCGGTCAAAACAAAGAAGCTGTAATCCAGCCGGAGATGCTGTTCGACATGGATATCTAGCTGCCCTGAGGGGTGGGGGTGTTAGTATGGACACAATTGGCAAAACCATTCTTTCTGACATGTCGGACAGCGGTTGGGCGGTACCTACTATTGTCCCGACTAAAAAGGCTTGGACGAAAAAACAATTCAGGTGGCCCGAATAAATTCCTGCTGAGAGCTTCAGACGTGCTTAACCTCTTTTGTTAGATGCTTGTCCGAAGAAACCGCTCAGATATGCAGCGCGTCATACATGAAAGCGGTATAGTCTAAATTGTGCACGTAATTTATTATCTCTATCGCCAAAAGATGTAAGGTATGAGTCCTTCCATACTTGACTTAAGCTCAACTCAAATTTAAGCCCTCAGCCTTCTACAGTAAACGGAGTGGTATGCTAGCTTCCTATAGCGCCAGCGTTTAGCCAAAACGAGCGTCTGTGGGGAGAGCTATAGGCTGAGGCCATCGTCTATCGGTGACCACCATCATTGCAGTAGTCGCGCTACATATGTATTTTGTATTGCAGGCTTAGATTAATAATAAATATCGCAGATCGAGCTGAACGACCGACTGATATATGCAATATCAAAGCATTGTAACACCAGCTGTATCGTGTTAATCATGATAGTAAAAAAACACAATGGGCGTAACTATCGTGTCATGATGATATTTCTGGCATTAAATGGGGTAGGTTAAGCTTAATATACAAGATAGTAAATACCTTTTTAGCTCCGTATTGTAAATATACGGTGCAGGTCACGATAATGAAGCTTCGGTTTCGCTTAACAAAAGGAGCCAAAAAGTGTCGGGTTGGTGGGGAGTAAATGTCCACGTGAACTGCAACACCTTCCACGCTAACGTCGAGACACATCATGCTAATAGAGCACATCCACGGATGTAACGTAGTATGCACATTAAGAGTGAGGAAAATGGGGAAAGGGGGGTGTAATGACGCAACGTTGAAAAATTGCTCAATACTGCTTACCATACGTTTGGAAATAGCGTATGGTATACCCTTCTACTGCTTGGATCACACGACTAATCCGTTTTGAACTTCATAGATGTTGGATCTCTGTTTTCTGGGGCGCGGCCGGTCTTGATATGTCTAGTGCCCTTCCGCAATCGGGCAGTCAGTAGCCGTGAATGCTTGAGCGTCGCTCACTTTAGTAGCCTCGTCAACCTTAGACGCATTTTATCGTGGTATGTTGCCATCGAACAAAATAAGACCGATTACGACTCGGTGGAGTCTAAAACCATTGGGGATTTCAGTGATACTCTTGGAATTTGCCTCACACCTCTTACGTTTAGTTCAAACCGACAGGTGAAGCAAAAATTGGATGCTTTCTCATCGAATTTCATGGCAGGGAATTTTTTTCTGCTCGGAAGTTAGGCTTATATGTTCGTCCGTTACTAGCCAAATAATCCATCGTCCGTGAAATTACTCTCGAAAAGCGATGGATATATTAAGGTAAATGCTCGCTGTGGCTTAAGAGCGATTCGTGTTAGCCAGAGTGGTTGTGCAACTGTCTGTGAAAGAGAAGGACGGAGCGCTAGAGCGTTCAAGCTCAATCGTACATAAAAAGCTGACGACGTCGGTAGGGGCATAGAAAAGGAAGGGGACCAGTCTGTGAGCTGTGATCAATTGTGCTCTGGCGTATTTGGGCGAGGTTCATGCTTTTGGTGGACAATCCAGAAATGAGTCGCAAATTGGTGCAAGGATTCTTGCTTTTAAATATGTTTGAGAGTCCAAATTAAACCGAGTTCAAAGTTAGAATCTAACAGGAAGACGGATGTTCAAAAATATTCGATAAGTTAATTAAGACAAAATCAACATTGCTTTGTTCGCACCCATGAGCCGATTACGGTCCATTAGCGCACACACCCCTCCACACTGTGGAGAATATCATTCGACGGATCAATAGTACAAGTTGGTGGTGTGGTGCATCGTCCCGGTGATCGGGATGGCCTGCTGATGCGTGTCGTGTTTGTCGTGTACACAGTGGGTGCACGTCACGGAAGCCACATTTCTTACTGGTTTGTTTATTTTTTTATTTTTTTCTTCATATAAAATTAGTTTTGTATTTACGTGTTTAGCCAATTTAAGCGCTGAAAAACGTGATTCAGCCAAAACGTAGCTACATATATAATTTAATCTACCTATTTTTAGTAGCTCAATCGAAAATAGCTTACCATCAATTTGAAAACCAAGCATTTCGAGGCATTTTAGGTTTTTCTAAAAACGTTTGTATAAAACCTCAAAAACCGTAAGAATCAGAATAAAGCCTCGCTGAAAGAACACGGCCTTACAAGCCCTGCTTCGATTGCCGCTGTCAACGACAATGGCCGATTCTGTCTACAACGCTGAACGTTGCATTAATTATTCGTATTTACTGTTTTGTGAACGACTGTTTACTTTTACCGTGCATCGAATGCTGATGTCTTGTAGCTTCATGGTTATCGTAGGGACCAAGAAATACTTGCCCCGAGCTTCAACTTGAAGCACATCATTCGTGATCATCACTCGGTTATAGGGCCGTTCTTTGCCAAAAAATAACGGTGGATTATGCTTCCATGGCCCAATCATTTCACTCGGATCCAAATGGCAGTGGACGCCGTATGGTTAGAGATGGTTTCAGATTTGTAGTGTAAAAAACGTTTAAAATGCTTCAGAATGTTATAAACACTTTAGAAGTATCCAAAAGTCTGAAAGCCAGTGAGGATTTCCCAAAGTCGAGATCTCAAAGGCACAGTTACTAGTAAGGAAAACTTTTTACGCCCATGACTACAACCGAGGAAGCTGCGATCAACTCGCCACCTCAATTGGAGAGCTTGCCGCTCCCGGTAGCCTTACCTGCAGTGTATCCAAGCAGCCAACGCTCCGTTTCCGGCAGGTTTCCATCGCCTCCAGGCTCGTCACGACAGAGAACGCTTCGTTACAGCCCCTACCAGAGGGATTCATCACCTCTAAGACCTCTCGAAGGCCGCCCAAGGTCACCAGCAAGCTCATGTAGAGTGATGTTATCGCCTCCCCCCAACTCCTCGCCCTCAGTGCAACCCCCCCCTACCCCAACCCCGCCGAGCTTACCACGAGCTGTAGCTTCATCTCGATCCCCCCCGCACTTCAACGCCTGTTCGATCTCCCCTTACACTCCGTTTCCCGCGTACTCCTCGAACGTCAGCGCGCTCACCCCGTACTCCAGGGTCGTCACGACGACCACGAGCGTCTCCTTTGAAGAGAGGACGCCCGCGGGACGACATCTGGAAACACTACACTATCGAACGTGAGAATGGTAAGAAACACGGGCGGTGTAACTATTGCGGCGTTCTGAAGAAGAACGGTAAGCCGAGTGGCAACTTGTTGGACCACCTGGTGAAGGCCAAAAAGTGTTCTAATGTCCCTAGAGATGTGCAGATCTCTCTACGACCAACACCACCTTCTGTACCAGCGGTGACACCGTCACAACCGACTGCAGAGTCGGCGAAAAGGGAGATTGATCAGGACACGTACGAAATGGCACTTGCACGGGTGTTTTTTTGTGTGCTCTACCATTTATGCTACTTGAAGCTCAAGTATTCCGCGACTTTATTGCTTTGGTAGCACCGTTAGTGAAGTTACCTTCACGTCACAGGTTGAGTATGGTGCTGTTGAAACAAGTACGCGATGAAATTCGTTCGAAAGTTATTGACCTGATCAACGCACATACCTACGTGCCACTCGTTAGCGATGGTTGGACGAATACGAACGGCTCCAGCAATATAAACTTCATGGTGGTTGCCCCAGGGATGCCTTCCATACTCTGGTCGTCATGGTCCACGAGATCAAAACAGCACACGGCCAGGTACTTTGCTGACGAAATCGACAAAGTTATTGCTGATATCGAGCAGGAGACGACTGCTGAAGTAGTTGGCGCCGTCACGGATAATGCTAGTAACATGCGAAGTGCGTCAGGGCAGGTCCAGACCAGGCGCCCAAACGTTATCAGTGGTGGTTGTGCGGCACACGTTTAAAATTTACTGATGCAGGACGTTTCTCACTTTACCGCCGTTCAAGCTGTTGTGTCAAGAGCCGTGACTGTCACTCGCTTCATAAGGGACCATCTTGCTCTATTTGATGAGTTCAAGCGTCTGCAACAAGGGGTTCGAGAGGCTGGAATGAGGGCCAGGATTCTAGTGTTGCCTGTACCAACACGTTGGTACTCTGTCCACGCATGCATGCGGAATGTGCTAAATAGTCAGGAGATCCTGGAAAAAAACTCTTTGTTAGCTTTAGTTTCGAGACGTTTAGAGACCGCTATCGTGGAACCCCATCAAATCGAAAAAACTACGCTACGTTAATGGATTGGTTCGTGACGATGGTTTCTGGAGCAGTTTAAGAACTATTGTGCGCATGTTTGACTCCATTATAGAGGCCCTGCGCACGCTGGAAGCGGACAGTGGATTTATTTCAGGAGTCTATCAGTGGTTTCAGTGGCTGCGGTATCACACAGCATACGGTGTGACATCGCCTGAAGGAGAACAGCCGCAACCAGAGCCAGCAGAAAGCGACTTGGAACAGGAAGGCCATGACCAGGACGGTGCTGGGATCGGGGTGCTCAGCGACGCGGTTGAAATTCTATCTTCTACTTTCCATACTAAGAATCAACACGAAAGTGGGGCTACATCGAATCCAGATTCCCGCGATGATGGCGAGTATACAAGTATTACGTCAGCTCCACTTGATGAACTCCAAACCTTTTTCCGCGGGAAGATGAAAAAACGGTGGAAATACGTCCACACAAATGCGATGGCCGTTGCTTTCTTGCTAGATCCAACAACCAACCTCGACGACTTCGTCGGTGATGATGACGAAAATGTTGACGATCAAGTTTGCAATTTGGCAATCAGGTGCGGTCTGATAACCCCTGCTAATGTGCAAAGTTAACTGCTGAGATTCTCAAGTTTAAATGCATGAAACGGAGGGGCGGTGAAGATTTACGAAGAATGTATTCTGAAGCATGCCCGCGGGATATCTGGGGGAGCAAAGGATGAAAAGAACTACCGCCTTTTGAAGAAGGTAGCTGCGATTGTATTTGCGATACCGACATCTTCGGCAGCAAGGTAGAGAGCTTGGAGCATCTTTGATCATATTCACACCAAGCGCAGGAACAGACTCTCAGTCGAAAAGGTTGAAATGCTGGCATACATTTACATCAGCTACGGTACAATTCGAAGTGGTGAAATCGACCTTGCTCGACATCAATCGTGTCCTGAGAGCATTGATAACGATCACGAAACTTTAACTTGAATACAATTCCTTTCACCTCCTTAGTTACGAAAAACTGTACCAGCACCACCTCCCTTCAAAAGACATCGTCTCGGGTCGAGACTCTCGACTTCACACGTAATCACGAACGGTGCTGATTGTTTTGCCGGCGGCAATCCTATCGTTTTCCGCCAGCGTCGATATTGCCAATAAACTAATACTGCAAAGTAGCATAAAGAAAAACAACAATTCGTCTTTCGCATTGAATGTATCTCCTGTTTGGGTTTGCTTACTTCAGTGCAACTAGCAGTATAATAATGATACAAGTAGTAAGTACGCCACGACTTACATGCCTTTATCATCGTTGTGACAGCTTTTGCTCCTACGGCAGCTCTGAATGGCCTTACAGCAGTTTTGGGTGGTCATCTTGTCTATCCATCAGCCCTGGAAGCCGTTGTTCTCCTTACAACAGCTCTGGGAGGCGGCCACCATCCTTCCAGCAGCTCTGGGCGGTCGTAGTCGCCCTTTCACCAACTCCAGTCGGGGTCTCCATTCTTCCAGCAGCTCTGGACTGTAGTCGTGGCCCTTCCAGCAGAATCAGGGCTGCCGCCGTCGTTCTTACTGCAGCTGGGGGCGGCCATCAGTCTCCTTCAGCAGCCCCGGAGTCCTTGCGGTAGCTCTCAGCGGCCGCAGTGATCCTTATAGCAGCTCTTGGTGGCCGTCGATGCAGCTCTGGGTCTGCTGATGTCTGCTCGGAAGTCCAAAAGTGTCTATAAGTCTGCACCTCGAGTTGAGAATATTATTTCTGTTAGTTTTGCATGCTTTTGAATTTTGAACGGAACATTGGACGTTTTCTGGAAGTGTTTTGTATAGTTTAAAAGTAGTCCAAAACCATCCCTACGTATGGTCCATTTAATCCACGTCCACTCTGTGAAATTAGGGTTGGTGGCCGTGGACGGAAGGTGGACGGGAGGAGAGACATACCTGACGGGATAGACCGACACCTTTGGCTGGAGTTTATACAGCTCATTCCATCAAGTCTCCTGAAGCACTCAGTCCACATCAGCAACCAACGGTCCCCTGTCAATCTATCGCCATGCCCTCCTCCTCCGTTATGTCTCCTCGTTTGCCTTCACCAACGGCACCTCCAACTACCGCTACATCTGACGGCGGCATTCCCGCGACTGCATAGACTATTGGTGATGTCATGTACAACAGCACCATGAATCTAGAGGAAGCCGAATCGTGTCTGATGGCATTTGAAGCTAAACAACTTCGCACAGAGTGTTACCTTCGACAGCTAGGTATCGTTAAAAAGGGCCCGGACGCCAACGACCACAAGTCAGGATGTGTTGCGTTATTAATGCAACAGAAGCGCGCGTTCAGCGAGATGCAACGTCTAGGTGTGGAGGAAGGTCCGGCTAAACGCGTTGTAGTGGAACAAACAGCAGCAGTATCGTTTGGACGTTGGCTCGATCGCGAAGACGACGAGTGATCGCTATGATCTCGCTGGGTGTGCGCATTTCGTTGCGATAGTGGAAGAGAACAAATGCAAAGCGATCAAAGTGATACATCGCAGTTATAAGATAATATTAGATGTCAACCACCCCTTCTTCAACCTTAGCCACTAAGGCCATCCACCAGTTTTAAATTTGTTCTTAGCCGAATCAAGCACAAAAAGTACCATCCACCTTAACTCTCATCCACTTGCAAGAAATCGGCTAAGAACGGCCGTTAGTAAGTACTACGTAAACATTTCACGTAAGATTTAATATTCCCGGGAAACGCACGGTATTAGTCTAACTAATTAGAGTATTAATCTTGGGGCGAATAAAAAAATTAAGTTCGTCGTAACTTACCACGAGCTTAATTTTTACAACTCGTAAGAGTGATGATCACGAATGATGTGCTTCAAGTTGAAGCTCGGGGCAAGTATTTCTTGGTCTCCCTACGATAACCATGAAGCTACAAGACGCCAGCATTCGATGCACGGTAAAAGTAAACAGTCGTTCACAAAACAGTAAATACGAATAATTAATGCAACGTTCAGCGTTGTAGACAGAATCGGCCATTGTCGTTGACAGCGGCAATCGAAGCAGGGCTTGTCAGCAACATCCCACAGTAATTTATACGAAGGTTCGGTGTTGGAAGATGAACAGAATGGAGATACATGTATTAGGAGGAGGGGGGGGGCACCGGATTTTTTTTCGTTCTTGTATCGAGCTGGTACAAGTCGGTCCAAGACCGTGAACACGAAGACATCATTGGCGGCATGGCACTTGGCCACTCCCTCGTAGTAATGCGGCTTTCCTCGCTCACATTCGACATTCGACGTCGGCAAGCCATGTCTTTGACGGTTGTGCCGTCGCGACCTGCGAGCAGTTAGACCAGCCAAGAAAATGAGTCCCCGTCGCCGCTTTTGCTCGAAAATAGCGTCACAAAAGTTCTATTACTCGCATCTCACGTCTCGGATTTGTAGGTGCAACAAGCCGCCCCCACCGCGACGGTCACGATTCGTGGCACGAACGAATGCACACGAACTTGGCTACGACCATGCCCCTCTTGTGCGGGAGACTGCAGTGTGCACCCTACGCCACGTGGGCAAAATCTCACACGAATAAGAAGCAGTACCCAAATCTCATGAAATAAAGCGCCCAACTCTCATCAAAAAGGCCCAACTCTCCGGCCCGCAACCGACGTTGAAGTGGCCGGCGAGCGAATCACGCCGTCTGGCGTGCGATACGATACGACTGAAGAGCAACGTCTGACAGGCGCGAACGCACCGACAGGTCTGTGAAGTAGCGACTAGTGGAGCAATCCTTAGCGCCAATGCCGACACCGCGCACCGAAGTGGACACGCCACGGCAAGAGTAGCAGCCAATATCCGCCACGGAGCAGGACAATACTTCCGAAGTACAGTACTCTACTTCGACAAATCTATAGCTGGCAGCTCGTCATCGGCGGCGTGTTGGCAGCGGAGACTTTGGGGCGAGCGAGAGCGGGTCGCCATTGGTCCAGCGTCCAGCGGTTGTTCCGAACAGTGTCACTCTTAGACTCGTTGCGCGCATAGCAAGGCGCGGAATCTTATTCTCTACAGTACGGCAGTCGTGTTAACCTTCGAAAGTCGCAACATGGTGGTCAGCATGCTCGCGACCTCTTCTTCCATGTGCATTGCTGCCTTCCCTGCGATCGGCTTCGCCTCCGGCAGTATCATGAGGCGGCCTTGGAGCGGACAAAACTCATTCTCGGATTTACTTACTACAACAACAATCACCTGTAAACAGCGCTCAACCTGCCCGTTTCGAGGCCGGTCCCACGTCAGCCACAATTACGACAGCTATCGCCACCACCGCCTACACCACGAGCATGCCGCCGTCCGTTCAACCGCTCTCTATTTCGCTCGACTTTTTCGACATGACCGGCATGAACCCAGAGCAGCACACACCGCTGTCCTCGGCCTCGTCTTCTCCTTCTTCGGAGCTCAGCAAACCCAGTCCCTCCGGTAAGCTCAAAAAGCGCAGTAGCGCCAAGGTTCTCTCCACCAAGCGGCTTTCAAACGAGGAGAAGCAAGCCAAGAACCGTCTCTTTGTCAAGCGCTGCTACTACAAAAAGCGCGAGGCACTCAAAAATCTGCGCGAGGAGGTGTCCCAGCTCGAGAGCGAATTCACCTCGGTGCTTCAGCGGTGGGAAGAGCGCAACGAAAAGTCGGCAGAAGCCTTCCGGGACGGTAAGCGCCATATCTCACCGCAGGACTTGTACGCTGAGCTCACGATTGTGCGGGGCTCGTTGGTTGAAGAGCAGCAACGACTGAACCTCCGACTCGCGGACCGTCACCTCTTCCGTCAACGACTCCAGCAGCTCTACGAGCCCACACGATGAGCGCCGCTTGGTCGCCTAACTGTTTTCGCGTTTGTACCGAGCGTTTCGTAGCGCAGCAAGATTGTTTTTTTTTGTTCTGGAGCGAGTCAAGTTCGCCCGTGCCTCTCGCGCCTGGTTGAGCAGCCCCAGATCTGCAGATCCGCTTAGTATTTACTTCATTTAAAATACTATTTAACTAAAAATGGAGAGAGGGACGTGCTGCTGGATCCATCGAGCTGTAAATCCGAGGTTGTACTAATACTAATACGTATTAGTCTTAAAAGGCGCTTGTCATCTAACTAAAGAGGTTCATGTACTTCTTCCGTTAGAGCATTCCCGCCAGGGATACATTGCAGTGAGAAGAATATGGCAATATTTGTAAAGATTAATTTATTTTTCAGTTGTGCAGTCGATAAATTGTGGAGGGCTACGTCTCTGACACACTTATTGTGGGCATACCCGATATAGTACTCAAGTTGTAAATATAGAGATGCGACAATTTACTCGATGTTAGTTTATTTTATCACTAGAAAAGGTCTGACAACATGACACCGACGGCTCGACGCTCTCAGCAGGAGTGTGTTCGAGTCTCTTTGCGCTGGTTCATTTTCTGGTGGGTCATTATCCTCGGTGTGCACTGTGCTGCATGTGGCTACAATGCAGTGTACGCCCTGTTCTACTGGAACTTTGGTGACACGTTTCTGAGCTACACTCTCGAATTAAGCCGGATCAGCATACCTCGTCAATATTTCCTCACCGTATCGTACGTGTACATACTGCTAGCGTTGATGCATGGCGTAGGTGCGCTACTGATGATCATCGGTTCACTTACGCACTGGACCTTGCAATTCTCACTTTGGAACTCGAAGCAGTCCTCAGCTAGGATTATTCCTAACACGAAACAAAGACATGCGAGAAGATGTGGATGTTGTGATAAAATTGGGATACATTTATCAAGGTTATACCAAAAAATAGCTGGTCGACAAGGACTTCTTGGAGTGAATGGGAAATATTTCCACTCTGTTTTTATTTGTCGAGAACTGCTCCAGACAACGCTCCAGACCATACAAGCTATCCGAATGAGTAAACACTTGCCACGCCTGTTACTTAACCGCTTCTACGTAAGCTTAGTGGCAGTTAATTGCTGGTCATGTATCCTCGTCGAGTCTCGTTGGTTCTGGAAACACGAAGCTCGTCGTCGATTTGCAGTGATCTTGTGCGACGTAGTGTTGAATCTCGTGTCAACTTTGGGGATGCCTCTCATCATCACCTTGAGCTATCTTGATATGTATCGCGCGGAAGCTCTTGGCTTTAATTCCTCGATATTGGGAGACGAAGTGTGGGTAGCTCAGTTGCTTAACGAAGCGCAAATAGTCGTCGTAGTTTCGTGGTCGGATCTCATGAGCCGTGTCGCTTTCACGTTGGGGCTTGTTGCTAGCACTTCAGGCTTGAAGGATTTGCTTCGAATCGGTCCAAGCAATGGAAATCGCGTTGTGAATGAAACGAGTACCGTAAACAATCTTTCGAGTGTCGTGCCGGTATATACAGACGCCGCAAAAGAGGTTCATAATCGCGTCTCTGATGCTAGCTTCACCACGATTAGGGCTTGCTACAAGGTAGTTAAGTCACTACCCCCACGTCGGCGCCTTGCGTTGAAAATGGTTTACATTGCAAATGCTGCTTGGGGAATTGTGCTCATGGGGTTACACATCCAAGCTTCGATTAAAAAGCCCCTCTACGAATGCGCTGCAAAAGTGCATCCGATGGCAAATCTACTGCCTTCGTGTAATGTAGTGAACTTTGACTGCTATGCGATGGGGATTTCTGGTAGCTTGGATGAAGTTCACAATGAGTGGAGTAAATTTGACAAAACGACATCGTGGACACTCCGTTTTCTCCACTGTCCGGCGTTGGAAATGCCTTCAAGTGTTCTTGAATTTCACGGCTTACAGCAGATCGAAGTGTACAACACAACAATTGTTGATTGGGGTACAGCACAAGCCTAAATCACCCAGAAATGGAGGTTTTATCTGTCGTTCGTGTCAATATGACGGATGGGCTTCTTCCACTTGGGTTTCAGTCACCAGATTTTCCATCACGGTTGAGTCGAATCAGCTTCTGCGAGACGAATTTGAAAGCTCTTCCTGACGACCTTGATTCGAAATGGCCACTGCGCGCCGGATTTTATATGGAGAACAACAAACTGACAGAAATCCCACGCGTTCTTGCCCGGTTAAAGCCGCTATATCTCATGGCGGGAGGAAATCCAATCACCCGGCTTCCATCGGAGCTCTTCGAGGCAGTACTGGGTTATTTCACTCTTGGAGGGACGAAGCTCACCGAACTACCTCAATATGTGGCTGAGCCGTCCACTGCTTTGTCCCATTTCGACGTCACCGATACTGGTATCTCGTTCTTTTGGTCTTGGATGGATCCCCTCGTTGAGGATATGTTTGGGGTCGCGCCTCTTGTGGCTGCTGGGGGTACGCCGTACTGCTATGAACTCGAGAGTATTATGAGTGGATCGTCCTCCGAGTTCAGCGCTCCTTTTCAGATTGGTCACTCCTCTCTACTTATGAACGCGTCGACTGAGAACTGGGATACACTCGTTCAGGCTGTAGATTGCTCACCGTCGTACGGTCTGACGCTCTTCCCACTCGAATACTGGGATGCACGCTACGGCTTAAGCGGTAGCGATCTCTGAGTAAAAAGGGCGATAAAAAACTGTTTTCTTTCGGTAAACTTGCACTTCCAGCACTTTTATTTCACCGCTTCCACTAGTTCGTGGTACTAGCTGAGCTTGTTTATGCATCAAAGTAACAAGTAGTATACTAACGCTGAAGTACTCTGCACAACAAGCCAAGGCTTTGATTGAATTACTGAAACTGCTCGAGTATTGAGGTTTGGATGCGGCGGTGAAGGGTTAAGATTCTACGAGTGCCGTGAATAATTTTTAGCGCTGCAGCGCTCTCAGCATGCTCCGTGGATGCCCCACAAAGGTAGGTTGACAGAAAAATACGTTTTCGGCCTGTACGGTCAGGAAGGGTATTTCACGAAGCCTCGACTAATGTAGAGCTTTTGTTGGTCACGTAGCTAAACAATTTATGCTCTTGGAGCAGAACCAGCATGTTTGAAATCGAAGTTTGCACGAGACAAATGCACCTCGCCAAGATCGGTGGGAGATGAGAACAGATGAGAGAAATCGGAATATAATCGATAGACCGGTAGTAGGATATTATATGATCACGCTGCTAAGTGGAATTAAACTGCTAATGGAAGAGTTCGAAGACGGTTCCTCTTGCTGCCGTCATAAATTTACCAGGCTCCATAAATCCCCCAGCCAACTGTTCCACCGGATTCTCTTCCCTTTCGAAAGGAGACGAAGCTTACCCCCCCCCCCTCACCGGCACACGCAAAGTGACTCCGATCAAGCACCCTTTAATTACATATTTAGAGCTGCAATTTTTGCGAATATTGTATTATAATTATAATCGCCCCCCCCCGTGTCGAACCTATGCTGTGCAAGCTTGGAATAGCTGATTCATTGAAGCCATGCGTAATTTCTCAAATGCTGTTAATCAAAATAAAATTATTGTGAGCTCTGCTTCGCATGGCTTGTCAGCGCATCGCTCCGAGATGGAAGTAGCTCGCATGCCAAATCGCATCAACGCGAGCAGCAGCAACAAAACTCCCGTGATACTTTCAAAAGTTTGGCTCTTTTTTTGGACTTAAGGCCTTTTGTTTAGTGCCAGTTATTTATTGATTTAGTCGATAACTAATCAGCGACATTGCAAAAATTGACCGCTAAATTTATAAAACGGAAAGGAATACAGCTCGTGCCAGTTTTACTCAATATGGGAATCAGGCTTTCGGATTATTCAGATTCTTGCTTTTTTGTGAAATCAGAATTTGCAGGTAAACATTCGACTTTGACAAATACGTTATTGTTTTGATAAGAGCAATATTCCAAGATACATGTACAGTGTACATTGCTGGGGTTGTCAAAGGCATGCTGAATTGAATAATGAGAAGGACTGAGCTGGATGCAATCCCAAGGACTTGCCAACCAACTAAGCAGTGGTTGGCTCCCAGTTTGCTTAGCTGAGATTGTGTAGATTTGTGAAACATGGGCTACAAATAAAATATGACATAATATTATTATGTAGGGGCGTTTGTCAAAGTTTTGTCAAGGTTTAGTTGAATTGTTCAGCTTTAAACGATGCGCTTAAGTTCGCATTTTGACTTTAGTATTGTCCAAACGGGTGAAAATGCTCTTAGGAAAATAGTGCAACTTCAAAAAAAAATTGGGCAGCGCTCCGCCTCGGTTTATTCGGGCTATAAGATTTGCGCAGTGCTATTCTTGAAAGTGATTTTGATCTACGTATTCTATGGACGCTTTCCACAAATGAAGAAATCATAGCACATATCTGCTGCAGATATGCAGTGGGATTTCACTCTATAGGTCGGCATAATTTTTAAAATAGCCTCATAAACTCTGTGACGCTTTCCAGATTCCGTAGTCCCACTTCGTCTTCCACGTTAAAGATAATGGGCATGTTTGTCCGAACATAAAGACAGTGAAAATTTTCCAGGTTCTGCTTAGGCGAGGTCGATGTGGTAAAAAGTGATTAGCGAGCAGAGATAAAAAACAAAAACGAAGGGTCGAAGTGGTAATGCCCTACTATCGTTTTTACTAATTGTGGTGGGAGTCAGTTCTAGATCCCATTTTGAGATGTCAGAGACACACAAAGTCCCCCGAGATCCTCGGCTGGTTTGGTCGGAGGACCGAGTGCAGACACTACTACAAGCCAGGGTAGTTACGTATGAGCTCAGCTTTTTCAAGAACAACGCGCGAGCGCAGCTTTCCAAGCTATGGGAAAACGTTCGACGCAAGCTAAACAAGAAGCACTACCTTGCAGCAAATATCAACCAAGAAAAGAACATATATCAAGCCTTGACCGCGCAGTTTGCAGATATTCGAGCGGATGAGATGTCTATCAGAAGGCTATCGCCTACCCTCTTACTGGCCGCTGCTTGTAGGCTACTTTGGAGACAAGAAATGACTGTGCAATCAGGATTTTGGGCAGTCTGAGCCACCGATGCCACACAACCAGGCAGCGGTGTCTTTACAGGAGGAATAGCTATCGGTTCGAACGTGACGAAGATTAACCGGACGAGCTGCCACCGTCCAGCCATAACGAGGGTGACTCGCTGTCATTGAGACTATCGACGACATCGCAATCCCCGGGGAGAAGCAGTCGCCCTTTCCTTCGGGCGCGTATCAGAACTTTAGAGAGGATGGTAACATAAATTGGGACGGAGCCAACGATCATTTGGAGGGCGGATCCAGATACGGTGACAGCAGCTCCGGTATGGAGGGCTCCAACACCGATGTTAAGCTGAACTATACGCGTGATGAAGCAATTGCTCAAGAAATTAACCGGCACGATTCGCTTCGAAGGTGAAAGAAGCTAGATCTACCCCGAACTCTTGTTCCTTTTGGTGAGTCACTGGTCTCAGCTCTAGCCGTACCTGAAAGTTGAGCTCAAGAGCACATCTAGCGCTCAGCAAACGCAAGTTAGCATCATGACATTGCTCGATCAACTTCGAGATGCGGTGGATCAATCGAGAGATGTGAACACTCAGCTACTTACGTTTTTTAAAGAGACAAATGTCTACGAATTTATGTTTTAAAGTGCTGCGTTACTGGGAGATACGACGTAGTCTACAGCGCCGAAGAATAACGCGAAAATTGCATTTACATGCTCCTGAACGTGAACATCATTCGTCGCACGACGCCATCATTCGTCGCACGACGCCACGCTTTCCTTAGCCATCGTGCTTGGGTTTTCTTGTTCACTTTATGCTTCAGATCAATTAACCAGTTGTGCAACACGAGCGTCTCCACGATGATCATCACCATGTACTCTGGTGTCCCTTGCTGGAATGGTTGTTTGTATATGCAGAATATGCCTTTGAGGCGGCCGAATGCTTGCTCCACGATGCGTGTGCAGCTATGATTGTAGTTATACTTGCTTTCCGTCGGATCCATACCTAGTCAAATTGGATCTGGCGCTAGCACGTGTAGCATTGGGACGCAGAACGCCGAATACAAGCTCCCGGCGCAGGCTAATGCAGGTTGCGACTGAGCAATCGCTTTCAAATGGCTTATTACCGTGTCGTATCTCTGGCATTCGCACCACCTTCTCAAATGCGATGGGGCTGACAGTGTAATACGGCGACTGTACCTTTTTTAAAGCTGAATTGCTCAATCGACTTCTACTTTAAATCATTTAGCCCTTGAATGAATACAAGTGATCTTGGCGGTGAACAAATTGTAAATGGATTGTTTTGGTGGTTTGTTGACTCCATATCGAGAGGTTTTTGTAAGATACAACGCTACATTATGCATTTCCGACCTCTTAACCTCGATAATTTCCCGTACTGGTCGTCCGGTAGCTTCGTACCCTACTCCTTCTTTGACAGAGTGCTGCTGAAGAGCATCTGATCCTGGTGCGCGCGCGCGCCTTCTCCTTATCACGTCTGGTGCGTTCCTCTATTTCCAGCTTTTCCCGACGCCGGCGTTGGTCAGCTTCCAGTCTCTCGGCTTGGTAGCGTGACTCGCTCGCGACAATTTCAGTACGTCTGCGCTGCTCTTAATCAGCTCGGTGATCTCCCTCGCGACGTTCATTCTTCGCGCGCATCATTACCGTCAGATCGATGATATTGCCGCCCATGTTGTTAAACGTGTTTTCCGGGACTTCGAGCCGCGTCTTCAGCTGGGTTGCCGCCTTGGTCACTTTCACGCGCTTGACGTTGGCGATAGCCTGCTTCGAATAGGTAGTCGTTGTCCGTTGCGGCTCGCTTGCGCTGAGCAGTGTCGCTAAAGGCGGCCAGATTACCCCCTCCCAGTCGGTTTGAAGAATAAGTGAGCTAGAGATAGCGCTTGAATTACACTTGATCACTTACGCAACCAGCAGGCGCCTTATCGATTGGCCTCGCAGTCGGCGCTGCGTCTGCTGTCGGTGTCGTCAGCAGACCGACTGCGTTTTGTCAGCAACATGTCCAACACAAAACCGCGTACCGTGTTGGTGAAGGTGCGTCAGGAAGTTTGGTCGGTCGCGTGGCTTGAGGTTGCGCGATGTTTGGTATATCCAAAAGTGAGAGCTCAAGGAGACTGCGTGCTGTCGGTAGTGAGAGCTCACGCGCGACACAAACGCATCCGGGCTCGAGCCCAAAGTGAACGCATGAGGGGGCGCAATGATCGCAAAGATAAGTCAGTAGCACGTAAGTCTAGTAGGTTCTTTTCTTTTGGTGCGAAATCGTTTCTCGACGCTGTTTCACAAGAGCGTGAAGTTCAAAAGAAAGAGGAGCTCAGCTATACTTCAACGTAAAAGTAGATTATCAGTGCTTGCTACATCCAAATTGATGAAGAAAATGAGCTTACCAACGCCACACAGCTCACTACGACTGCTATTTGACGAGCAATACGTTTACTAAATATCATGCTGGCTCTAAATATCGCGGTGGCGGCAAACATCAACACCGCAGCGATAGCCAAACCAGAGACCTCTTCCGTAGTCCACCGTTATCTCTTCACCTTGGTGCATCCTCCGGAGTGGTCACCACAACCGTAGTCCGACGTCCGTTTGCAACCTCGACGAGCTGCGCGACCGGTGCGCTCGAGTGGTTTACAAACCGCATTAAGACACCAAAGTGAGCAGCATTAATAGAAACACGCATCGGGTGTCTCGGTAGCCGGTCTCTGAGTTTTGACATGTCGGTAGGCCTCGTTTTGCGGGCAGCGCGTTGGATCAACACTTACGTGTTCGACTTAACCGAGATACTCTCCGAACACCTCACCAGCATCAATGCGTTCTGCGGCAACAACAGATAGCTGTCGCGTGCGCATGTCCCTTGCCAAGTAGACCTTGGATGAATCCTCCAAACTGTTGCCACATTTGGTATCGTAAGGGCAGCAGGCCGGAGTGCACAAGGGCTACATCAACCAGTTCTGACAGGTGCCCACTTGGCATGGTGAGAACCCTCGCACCAACCGAAGTGGGGCACCTTCGTAAATACCACACCGGTCGGGTTAAACAGCGTTCGTAACTGGCCTACTTGATATGGCCACGTGGTGGGTAGGAATCGATCCTAAGAATTGGTGGCGCGGGCCTTGGACCTGAAGTGGGGCTAGTCCGCATGAGGACGCTTGAATTCACCGATGGAGATACCGGTTCCCGCCGTTGCCTAGCGGTTTGGCTAAGCGGGTGTTTTTTGGCTTGATGCTCACGTCGAGAACGGCTTCACGAAGTGGCGTGGGGTCAGATGACCGAGGAGGTGCTGGAGGCGTCTCCTGCAGTACTGGGGACGAGGTCGTGGGTCTGCGTGGCGCTCGGTCAGGTGGTGTCGTTGGGACGGTAGGCGCTTGTGCAGGTAAGGGATTTGTCACAGACTTCGGCTTCCCCCCACCGTTTTATGGCGGTGGCCATGGAGGGTTTCTAGTGCCTGTAGATCTGTCGGACCCCAATGACTAAGCCTTCGTAACGCGAGTTTGCATGGTCTTGCCGCGAGGCACATTTGGTGGGGTATTGTCCTCCTCATCAGAGGACTCTCCAATGCAACGTACTTGCCAATACAAGGCTGAGTGGGTCATTGTCTCTATGAGAGATACATGCTCACGTTTGTCGTAGCTCGCTTGTGAGAATAAGGGAAAGTGATATCGTTTAACTTTAGTCCGGCCTTTATGAAGTACTTTCCTAGAACCTTGTAAATCATAAACTCACTCCGATTACTGTCTAAGGAGGAGATTCATCCTGAGTCTCCTTACATCATAACAGAGTCCCCCATCTTCGACGAGGCAGGTCAGAGCTGGCGCATGTGAATGGTATCTTGATAGCGTTCACGACGGAGCCGTTGCTGCGTACAGCATCCACTTCGTAGGGCCCAGCATAGACTGGGTCGAGTTTCGCTCGCCGCGGGTCATTGTCTGACATGACCAGGTCGCTCGGGACACACTCGTGCGTATCACGTCCGGCATTTTCTCTGGCGGTAGCCTTTGCCACATGAGCCATTTTCTGCTCTTGTCGAGCTTTCTAGTCGACCTCGTACGGGACATCGCACATCATATCACGGCCAAATGCTGGTTGAGACGGGCTACACCCCACCATGGTATGGTGCGATGTAAGCAGCGCGTACGCTACAGCTGACAGGCCGTTTTCCCATTCAGCCTTGGTTGTGATAGACTTAGATCGTAATTTCTCATTAATACAGCGGTGAACCCTCTCGATTGTAAAATTAGCTTGCGGGTTGCCACCGTCGTGTTGCAGTTTCAATCCCAAGGGGGTCGAGGAGCTCACGAAATTCGCTCTTAAACTCACTGACTGCGTCAAAGATGCAAAGTTTCGGTCGAGGGTATTTGTTGAGCCATACGCGGTCTAGAATTCACGCTGCTTCTGCGCTTGATGAGTCTTCTTGTACGACAAGCTCACGTAATCATGTGCTAGTATCTATAATTGAAACTGCACCCCAATTCCGCGGCCCTATAGATCCAATTGATGCGATAGCTATTTCATTCCATGGTTGGACTTCGACCATCTTTGTCGGGAACTTACCATCAGCGTGAGGGGGGGGGGGCTTTTGCAGCGAGCACAAACTTGGCAGCGCTGGACCCACTTCTTAATATCATTATCTACACCACGCCAATGAAAGACAGCCTTGATCAACTTTGTCATGATAGTAAATCCGGGATGAATTAGCCATTAATGATAGGTTCGCATAATGGCGGGTCGCAGCGGCAGTGGAACAGCGATGTTACCATCTTTCACGGTTGTAAGCAGTTTAACTCCAATTAATTCTCGCACCACCACGCCATCTGTCGGCTTCAACATTGCTTTTACTTGTTCGTCCTTGATTGAACTTGGCGCCAGGGAGAATAGTTATGCACCTTCTAGAGTGCTAGTAGCGACCACGTGAGCTAAGTATCCAGTCGTTTCTATTGATAGTCTGGACAGCGCGTCTGCTACTACGTTATCCATGCCTGGATGTAGATCCGCTCGGGTCCGTACTCTTCAATATCTAATCTCCAACGAAACATTGTCCAATTAGTAATATTCTGGAACGTCGAATTACGATGATCAGTAAATACTCGTATCTTCTGCCCCACACAATCGAACGAAATTCGCGTAGCATCAAACAAACACTGAGCAATTCTTTTTCGTTGGTAGCGTATTTGCGCTGTGTGTCGTCGCACTTAGAGACCAAAATGCAAGGGTTTGCCCTCTTGCATGAGCACCCCCCCCCCAAGTTGGTAATCAGATGCGTCCGTGTAGATATCAAAGTCGGGATACGCGAGTAGCGTGGCTTGACTAATCATCTCCTTGGCTCCATCAAATGCAGCTTGTTCGCGAGGCCCCCAACGAAATGAAACTCGAGACGATGTAAGCGCAGTAAGGGGTGCTAATGTTTGCGACCGGCTTGGCCATAAATCCATGTAGTAGTTTACCATACCAATGAACCGACGCAGGTCACGGATGATTCGCAGTCGTGCTCAGCACTGTATCGCCTCCACTTTACAAGCAATGGACCGTTTTCCTTCCGTGGAAATGCTGTATCCTAGATAATCCACGCTTGCTTTTTGCCGCGTGCACAACAACACCTGTGTCCGTTAATCACTTTAGAACAGTCTGAATATGCTCGAGATGCTCATCAAAGGTTTGTGAGAGAGTTAAGACGTCATCCAAGTAAATTCGTACATATGTGAAGTTCCCCAATATCTGCGTCATGTCAGCATGAAATTCATGAGGTGCTGTGCTGATCCCCATAGACAATCGACAACAGCGGTATTTTTTCCACGGAAGCATGGCCGTATTTGATCTACTCTGTAGGGCAAGTAATCGACTATAATATCCCATTCCGAGATCGAGCGTGGTAATAAACAAGGTTGAGGAAGCTCTCGAATCAAGTCTTTTATCTTGGGCAACGGGAAGTAGCTACGCCAGAGCCACCTATTCCGTCGCCGAAATTCAGAGAGAAACCGTACTGAGTCATCGGTTTTAGAGATTACGATAGCTGGGGCAGCCCAAGAGGAGTCTTTGTCTGGCTCCAGAATTTCCAATCGGACCAAACGTTCCAACCCCTCCAATTTGGCTGCTTGTAGATTGTGTGGAACACTGTACAGTGCTGCGCTGATGGTATTGCATCCGACTTCATCGGCAATACGAAGGGAAGCAATTTAAGCTTTCCAGCGTATCCCAAAAATATAACCTTGATACCGTGCAGCGCCGCACTAAGTCGTTTTTGTTGACTCCAGCGACAACGTATCTTTCGGAACGAGTACTATAATATTCACAGCTTTTCCGGTCATATCCGAAATTCGATTTACGCGTTCGTCGGGGTTAGTAACAGCAAACAAAGCAGGTTTTTTGTTCTAGAATCATTGGAATCGTGACGCCATCTCACGTAATGTTTCGCTCCTTCAAATCGAATACGATACTTTGTTTTTCCAAGCAATCAGTCCCTAAAATGATTTGATAAACATGTTTTTTTGCAATTTGGAACACATGCGCTAGTTGCCGAGATGATGAGAAATCTTCTATATTTAAAGGAAGCTCGATACTTCCACAAGTCGTCTCCATATTTCCAGCTGCGCTCCGATATTGGCCTCGTCCTTTTGGCACGTACCACGATATTACCTCCTTTGCTACTGTAGACTTGCTGCATCCCGAGTAAAGTAACGCTAAGAACGTCTTCTTTGAAAGTGGATAACTCCGTTGGACGCGCACTTGCATCCCCCGACTGGTAGATATTGGCGCTCGTGCTACTGCGATGTCATGTTGCCCATGACTATTACACCCCAGGCCTGCGTTGGCTGCCTCCATGTCTACGTCACTGCTTTCATCTTCGTCGAATTGTACTGCGTTTACCTCCGCCTTCATCGTGTTTCGGTCTCCCATACTCGTTTTGAAACGTTTGTTAGCATTTGGTCGGTACTTGGCGACTTCGGGTTCCGGAAGCATTCCGGATTTGTTGGTTCCGGAAAAAGGTCATACCTTGTTCTTCAGAATATTTGCAACCTTTGTCGTCCTTGTCCTGCTTTATTTCTCGCTTACGCTTACCACTGCTTGTATCTCGACTCTGCTGAGTATTTTCACCACTTTGTCTTAAAAACTTGCCACTGTTTGTATTGTAACTCCGCTTGCTAAACTTATCATAGGCTCCTTGGCGACGATCATCATTGCGTTGTGGACGCGAGATCTCCAGACGTTCACACACTTTGTAACTGGCGGGTACCTCGCACACCTTATTCATTCGGGTTCCGGGTGTGAATAAACTCAACACTTTCTCTCCAAATCATTGGCATGCCTTTGTGGAACAAAGCCACACGGTCGTTTTGACTGACGTCTAGTTGCACAAACGCCTCCAGCTCCAGCAAATACTCAAACTCATTAGCGTATTCATCAACTGGCATTTATCTTGTCTTGCGCAACTCGGTCAGGCGTTGGCTCAGACGCGTCGTGGCATCAAAAGGACAGTGCCGTTCCGTTAGATTTCTTAGTCCTGTCGTCAAGGCTGTTTCCGTAGTACTTTGTTGTGTGTTTTGTTGCGCTGTAAAGGCAGCATTAAAAAGCCGTAGGTCGTGCGTGGTTAAAGATAACTTGTCGCACGACGCATACCAACTCATTTATGTCTTCGTCGGAATCCGTTAGTTGCCACAACGTACGTAGCCGGTCAAGTTGATGGCACAGCTCAAGCCACTCCTTTTAAGTCGCCGTGGCGAAACACAGCAGCGACGTAGTACCGCACCGTCGAACTTGAATCGTCTTGTCTTGCTATCTTCTTTTCTTATGTCCAAACACATCCTTCTGGATAGGATAGGAGACGTGAAGTAGAAGCTTCTATATGCCGAAGCTCACTTGTGAGAAAAAGGGAAAGTGATCTCAGTTCGGCCTTTATGTAGTCCTTTCCTAGAACATTTCTAAATCATAAACTATCCCCCCGATTCCTGTCCAAATAGGAGATTCTTCCTCAGTCTCCTTACATCATAACACGTTAGTATAGATAATGACACAGCAACGTACATACATCTTACATTTCTTGGTCGCTGTAGCGCTCAGCGGCTCAGCACTTGTGCGGTCTTTTCGAATGTGACAGCTTCTATAGCTCGGTCAGCAGGCCGAGAAGAAGTAGGGAGAAGAAGAAAAAGTTACTTGTATGATTCAAAAGACGAAGAGAGCACTTTATTAGTCTTGGGAAGCCACTAAAAGCTGCACACCAGCCATTAGTGTTAGTATAGTTTAAGCCAGTCATAGCGGCTTAAACAGGACCTCCTAAATATTTAGAGAGATTTTTTCAAGGTAATCAAACTGTTTAGAGGCTACTTTAACAGCTTCCTCATATTTGGCGGGAGAAGCGTTATGCCAAGATATAAGCAGACAGAATGAGAGTCATATAATCATTACAAACGCCAAGATCTACGTTTACGATCGGAAAACCCTAGCTGTAGGCGGGTCTGGTGAGACGAGCTTTCAGCCCAACGAGCACTTAAGCGACGATATGCCGTGTCATATCTGCTGCAAACACGACGGGTGCATTCTTTGCTTGTGGGAGACGTCCAATGGTACAGACAAGAATTACATTTAGACTGCGGTGTACTTGTTCCACCTCTTTATTATAGTGTAGTTGCTGGCGTTCTTGTTCCGCAATTTTAGCTGTTAGTTGTTGAGGCTTACTTTGGACGTCAAATTGCGACGCCGACAAATGCCAACACACACATGCATGAATGCCTCAGGGACGTCCACCTTCTATATATGATCCACTTGCTTAACGGTGACAACATAGTACTATGCGCAAAGAGTCCTCGCGCTTTATTTCGACGTCAAAACACAAGACTCCACGCCTTCACTCTCACATGGGCAACGACGTCATTATGGGACGACGTCTAGGCGCTGATATTGCTATTCGTCAGGCCTTCTCTCTTTTACTAAGGGCCATGCCGAACCGGGCGTTGATCGTGCCATCCGTGCCATAGGGGTAGGCATCAACTCAGATGCTATTTTCTTCATGCCGAACCGAAATCGGTTCGTGCCACCGTGCGTGCCATGCAGATTTCGTCGAGCAGCAACTTCTCCCATACGCAGCTTCGCAGCACACAAATGACTCGCTCTCGAAGCTCGTAGCGGAAGGTCGCTGTATTGCGGTGGGCTCTAAGCACCATTTTGTGATTTCAAGTGGAGCGTTAAGGCCTGCGCGAACGAGGATGGAGGAGCTGGCTGCTTTAGCCGCTGCTGGAAGCAATGCTGTAGCTGGAGATGTTGATACTGGTGACGCGCTGGTAGCTGGGCGTGCTCCGGTCACGATCGCTGATGAAGGCGCTGGGAGCGTTAGTGGTGTTGGTGCTGGCAAAGGTGGTCGTGGTGGTGCTACTGAAAGTACAGGCAGTACTGTTGCATCAAACTGGACCGTGACGAAGCCTGGGGCAGTTCCTGCCCCAACGTCGGACGACTACAACACCTGGAGTGTTGAGCAGCTGCGAAAGGAATGCACGAGCCGCAACCTTCGACTCAGTCGACAAACGAGTGCGGAGGAGCGCATTAAACGCCTCGTTGCGTTCGATGAGCTGCACCGCTCTATGGTCGCCTCAACGTTGGAATCTGGTGGGGGAACCGGCAACTCCAAGGCTTATCCATCGAAGAATAGCTGTGTTCGACTTCTCACGATCTTGTTCTCCGACAAGTACGCCACACGCTTCGCGGAGACTGGAAACAAGCCGACGCGACAACAGCTCGATGCCGGCGACACCCACGCTAACTCAACCTTTTGGCGTGATGTAGCTTTGGATTTCAATGGCAATCGCATGGACTTCAACACGCTGCTAAGTGACGACGTACGCTTTGCATGGTTCGACTGTTCCGTCATTGTGGTACAGGAGGTTGGAACTTTGTACGACATGTGGAAGAGCGTCAATCAGAGCTACGTCAAGGCAATGGCTCGATTCACAAAATCGGGAGAGCATGGAGATGATTTCTACAGCTTTTGTGCTGGAGCGTTGGATGTGTTTTACCTGCGCGAGTGCCTCCAGCTAAAGCACAACTTGACGCAGTTTGTGGAAGGTGGAATGTTTGACGAAGACCAGTTCGATTCGCTCAAGCGCCGTTCTTCTGCTGTTGCTGCTGTTGACACCACCTCGACGCCGTCGAAAAAAATTCGGAACGAGATTGTCGAGTCCATGAAAGCTATGACGGAAAAGCTATGCGGAAAGGAGACGTCGGTAGAGGACAAGATCATGAAGATGCACCAGCTCATTCAGCATGTGGAGACGCGTATCGACGAGCTGAGCGCTGTCGGAAAGCCGACGGCGCGCCTCGAGGGCAGTCTGCGGTGTTACCTCGCGAAGCTGAGTGAAATGGAGACGCATCTGAACTAAGCTGTCGAAGCCGTTGCCATGTGTAGTGGATTCGCTAATTGTCACTAGGCCAATACAACCTCGCTATCACAATCTAAATGCTTTGTTCAGCCGCGGCGCGACGCTTATTGTACTCGGGTCGGGCCAAATTGCGCTTGTCAATCATTTGCACAATTCCGTTTCGCAAAATCTCAGGTTCCTTGACTCTCGAGGGCTTTGTATTTTGTTTAGACCTGGCCGCCTTCTTTTTCTTCGAGCACCGTGTGCTTCTCTGTTTCTTTGTCGACGCGGAGGATAGCGGGTCACTTGCAACGTACATCTCCTTGTATGAAGTGTTCAAGCTTGAGCGGAAGGACATGCTTGCTTCGTCATTGTCGTCGGACCGCGACACATTTCGAAGCGCCTTCGACATGTCCTCATCATCATCAACGTCACAAAACTCATCTTGCTGCACACGCTCATCAATACAGTAGTTGTGAAGAATGCAAGCCACATGCACGACCCTGGCGACGTTCTTCATTCGAATGCGCAGAGGGGATTTAAAAACCCGCCATTTGTTCACCAAAAGTCCGAAGGCCATCTCAACACGAATACGTAGCTGGCTCAAAAAAAAGTTGTACGCGTCATGACTGTCAGTCTCTATTTGTGGTTTTGTGAACGGCGTCAAAACTGTGTTTGTGTTGCTGTAAGCGTTATCACCAAGCAGATAAAACCCTTTCGGAAAAGTGGCTACCACACTTGATAAATGCCACTTTTGGTAAGCCACTGCATCTCCCATTCCACCAGGACATGCGCTTGTGATGGCCAGGAACCGACTACGATAATCTACGCAGGCTTGAACATTCACGCCGTAGCATTGGTAGTGACCGGAGAAAAAGGAACCCACACGCTTAACTTCGTTTCGTCTAGGCACTTGAATCTGACAGAGCCATCCGTCTATAGCGCCAACACACCCAGTCATAATAGGACTTTTGTCAAGGCCGGACTTGCTCAGAAGCGAAAACTGCTGTGCTGATCTTCGTTGTTCTTGTTCGGTGATCGGGAATCGGAACTGTAGTTCGTCGTGCTCTTCGATAGTGTCCATGACGGCGTGAATGATATCATATAAACCGGAGGAGCTCGCCCCCGATAGCATTCGAACTGGATGGTAGGAATAGCCTGCCAACCAAGAAACAAAGATCTGAATCTTGTTGACAGAAGACAACGGCTCTGTCCCTGTTCGACGTCGCGACTGGGCCTCATCAACACGTAGACTTGGACCGAGCATCCGCACAAGCTTCTCAAACGAACGGAACGACATTCGATAGTATTGTCGAAATTGACCCTCATTCAGCAGCAACTGTGAGTGATGCTTCCAGTTCAAGCGACGTCGCTCCAAGCAGGGACGTCTCTCGTCACAGCTGGCTAAGTAGAGCGCCACTAATTGCAGCGAGAATACAGCAGCAACCAGTCCCGAATCCCCCTCCATCTTTTGGCGCGAAAATGGAAGTGCAAGCCCGCACGAAATCGCTGTAAATTCGAATGTGGCACGTGGCATGGCATGGCATTACGCGGAGCCATGGCACTTTCGCTGTGCCATCGATGGCAGGTTGCCCCCTAGCCCGCTCATCTGGCAGACCAATCAGATGCCGTCGTGGCACGGATGGCACGACATGGCTCCGGTTCGGCATGGCCCTAAGCAATCTCGTGCACACAAGCGCCTACCAACACACCTACCATGACAAACAGAAACCATTTTACTTAACGCTACACAGACCCCGATGCCCTGTCGACTCATCTGCGCTACCCACCGCCCCTTCCCCTCGGACACACACAAACATACACAAAACCAAACACACACATTTAGCAATAGGGGCTCTTCGTTTGCCACCACAGGCGCCAGCGACGTCGCTCCTCTACTTCATCCGTCCTGATATTGATTTTCCGAAGTGAGTGCAACGGCGGGAGATTCAAACATCCAACAGCTTTGCAGAGAATTCATTGTCTTAGACGGGTACCTTTGGAAATGGGTCTATGTGTAGATACACGAGAATAGCATATTTAGAAGCGTATTCAAAATACATTGACTGTAATATGATTTCCAGGGTGCATTATTTTCCTAACGGAGGTAATATGGGCCAAAACTATTTTACTTTCTGGACGCTTTGCCTAGCTGTATCGCAGCGATTGAAGTTGCGGATGCGTTGTGTGGACTCGTTGCTTTGACTTGGCGCCCTCCGCTGCTACTGTAGTACTAGTATTGTTTTTCTCGCCCAGCTCGGCACCGAGTTGACAACGTGGCTAGACCACCAGTACCATTTCTAGACAATCACACATGCCATAAGAATAATACATAGCTGCTATCGAGATGTTGGCAAGATGGATATTCGAAATGCAGGATCTACTGCAAGTTCGAGGTTAGTGTGTTAAAATTATGAAGCACGATGTACAAGGTAAACGTCAGACCACCAAATTTCATTCTGGTACAACTGGGCCGCCTCGGTACAACAAGAATGTTCTTTAGCCTTTGCATCCTCGTTCCTTTACAATCTGCACATTCTATCGAACCTTAAGAGCAAGCAAAGGCATCCAGAATGGCATGTTGTCATCGAAGTATAATTGGTCTTACTTTAAGGAAGCTCCTTAGTCGAAGGATGGTGATCCGACTGGAGTGGCTACAACAACAGCGAGTCTCAAACAAAAGGTTTGTTCAATTCCTACAGTAATCATGGGTGACTCCCACAATATACGTTAACCAGGTGGCATATCTGCAGCAGATATGCCACGATATGTCGGGGCATAAATTTTCGTCAGACGATAACAAGTTTCACTTGCTTAGTCTCGTGCTTAAGCTCGCGTCCAGCGCCGACTTGCAAATATTTCAATACCGGGAAATGCCCCTTCTTGGTCACCACTTCCGAGGGCACTGCAAGCCCGAGAAATGGTAGAAAAACCATTTCACCATTTTGATGTTTTACGTCTCACGACATACGTCGTGTATCCATCTTTAAAAATCTTCCAGTTTGTATACTTTATGATTGACCATCATTCTCAAGGTCCCCGATTATGGCATTTTATATATCGGGACCCTCCCTTAGCATAAATAATGGCATTGGGCGGCTAGTGTCCATACATACATTATGGCTTGTACAGTAACCAAACAATAAATTAAAGCACAATGTAGAGCGACTCAACATAATTTTTAAAAATGCACAGCCTGTCGGAATCACACCGTTTCCGTGCACCGTTCTGTCTACTTCGTCCGAATGAAGAGTGAGTGCTCCAGCGATTTGTGATCCTTAGCGTTTGCGAGTTAATTATCCCGTCAAATATGACAAATTCTTCTCAAAAATTGTGGTAGAATGGCATTTCAGCAAATAAACAATTAATTGCATTCGTGAGGTCGACGAAATAAATAAATTTATGATTTCATAAGAAATTACTAATAAGACCATGCCATAATCGGGTGCCCGGAATTATTCTTCTATCACCTCTGTGATCTTATACGGTTGCAATTATCTTCCGACGTGTGAAGTCGTCTCTCATTTTTTGTTCTGTTGCCAAAGACTCTCGGTTGGAAAAGGTGAGTGTTGATTGTACGATGGTATTACGTTATCAACTATTATCTAACAGACATTGTTTCTGTAGGACACGATGCACTTGATCTACTATTCCTTGCACTGGAAGCTTTGGTGCATTTACGACCCCAGCGACGACGTGAACCCACCGCTGAACATCCAGTGCAGCAATCTACGCCAGCAAGGACGACGGAAGCTCGAGCTTCTACCGCGACGAGGTCGTCGAAAGTGACATCGTCTCTACCGGGACGTCGGCACCTCTCGCAGAAGCGCACCAGGACGGAACTGCCAAGGTCGACACCGCCACTTGACGGGCAAAAGGCCGCGACAGGACCGCGGTGTCTGGTGAGGTTGCTTTTGCTGCTGCTCTCGTGTGAGCTGCAGGCGTCAAGCGCAAAGTGAGGGAGCAGCCTCCCCCAGAACACTGCTGTTCCGCAAAAGGTGGATTAGTATACAAATATCCAATAGATCTTTACTAAAGCCTGAATAAATGCGCTCTCGTTGAGCACACCATCTTGGCAGCGCACGGCCACCGATGCGCTGGTGCATACAGTCCTTGGTATAGTCCTTCGCCATTGTACGCATGGAATACGCAGTGTATCCGGTTGTAATGCAGCCGCAAGCTGCACAGCCATGCGCATGAGAGATCTTGGGATGTGTCTTGCAGACACTGTCAGTGGACGGTGGCTCGTGCCTCGTAGACACTGCATTGTACTGGCTCTCGACACGCAGGTAAGTACACAAGCTCATACTCACACTTGATCTCGGCGACGCACTTGGATGTCGACGTGATCATACACGCGCATCCGCGTCGCCACCATAGTCCCAGTAGTAGCGAAGTCAAAGGTACGCATGCAATAGCAGTCCACAAAGTAGCAGCATTCCCTCTCGATCGCTATTGTCTTCATCAATGTCGCTTAGATGTAGCCTCCACATCAACAGCAGTAGGCAACGCAGTAGCAGTAGTCGTAGTTGTGGCCATGTCATTGGATACGTTGTCGTCGCTCGACACAATAGATGAGACTTTCACAGCCGTGCGAACGTGTGTGAGCTTCACCACAGCAAGTGCATTCGTAAAGATATCGGCCACCATATCATCAGTTCCGATGTGTTGGGTTGTAAGTTGCTTCAACTCCACGTGGCGTCTGATCATGTGGTACTTGTTTTCGATATGTTTCGATTTCGAATGCTTGCCAGGCTTCGCAGATAATGCAATGGCTCCTTAGTTGTCCCCAAGTAGTTGGGGGTACTGGATGCTTCCAGCTCAGCGCATTGCATAGGCCAACAAGCTACAAGTCCTTGATCGCCTCTGCCACCGCCACATACTCCGCTTCACAGGTAATAAGCGCGTTGATCCCCTGTTTTCGATATGCATAGGTGATGACATTGTCGTCTAGCATAGCGATGTATCCACTGATACTCCGTCGATCCACGGGGTCGTTCGCATAATCAGCATCGGAGTAGCCACTAACTTGTACGTCATTCTGTAGCTTCATATTCAGCACTAGTCCAAGATCACACGTTGCCTTCAGGTAGCGCAGCGCCCTCTTGGCTTGTGTATAGTGCGTATGGTCGTAGCTGGCAAGATACTTGCCCAGGTATCGGGTAGCGAAAGCTATATCAGGTCTCGACACACTAACGAGGCACTGGAGATCACCCACCAACTCTCTGGGAAGATACTCCTTCGAAGCAGGCACGTCTGGCTTCGAGGGTGTTGTAGCTTCTGGTGTAGTGCAGCCATTATCGCCAGTTCTCCTTATGAAAACGCTTCAACACCTCCAGTACGCTGCTTCTGGCAGTACACAATCTGCCGGCGCGGCCGATCAATCAGGATCTCGATGCCTAAGAGGTATTTGACTGTGCCCATCGTCGTAAGCTCGAACGTCTCTTGAAGTGAGGCAGCGATCGTGACACACAGGTCACGTGGTATCATTAGTTTATAAATCGTCCACGTAGTCAGTCTGTAGCAACTTGACTTCACCATCTTTCTTCAATGCATATAGGCCATAGTCAGAGTCCATCCTTGTAAACCCATCACAGCAAGCTTCGCGTGAAGCGTGCGATCCCAAACGTTCGGTGCTTGTTTCAGTCCGTACAAGCTCTCCAACAATCTGCAAATGAATCCAGGTCGATCCACCTGAAATTCAGGAGACTGATTCATGAAGATGATCTCGTCAAGGTCTCCGTACAGAAGCACCGTCTTCACGTCAAATTGCTGTACCTCCCCACCTCTTTGTACAGCGTAGTAGATAGCTGCACGTATGGTTCTGAGCCGGATCCCAGGTGCATAAGTCTCAGAGTATTTGATTACATGTTGTCGCTTGAACCCATGAACCACTAGTCGCGCTTTGAATCGCTTACTCGGTCCACACTCGTCTCACTTTACAGCAAATACCCACCTATACGTAATCACCTCCGCTTTCTTGGCATCTGTGCGAGGTACAAGTTTCCAGGTCTTGTGACCCTTCAACGATTGAAGTTCCACCATCACTGCAGCTCTACACTGCTGTCAGTACGTGCGTGCGTGTTTGTACGTCGTCGGGATTTGCACGTCCGTAGTAATAGCCTGCACTAGGCCTACCACGTAGTCCGACAATCGAACGTTTGCCTTCTGCTTCCTTCTTGGTCGCTTTAGGCAGAGCTCGCTTGGTGGGGGTTGAATCTTGAAGCCATTTGTCTCCTTCTCCACCGTTGCAGGCTTCTTCTCTGTTCTGCATCTCTTGCGCTTTCTTGCTTTCGAGCCTCTTCAGCCGGATCCTGCAACATGGTTGATGCAGCAACCCCAGCAGTCTCCGCACTGTCCTTGCTCATAGGTGCGTCAACAATTGACGAACCCCCACTCGAACTTAACTCAGATCATGCAGGTTCGTCAGCAAGTGGTACCGCCTCAAGTGGCTTCTCCGCACTGCTGTCACTCCAGCCGGGAGGGTACGTCTCCATGCTGGTCATGATGCGCACCACTGGTACCGTCTCGAGTAGAGCATGATCACCGTTAAAAATGCGCTCTCTAACAGATGCTTAATGTAGGTACCATCATTCGTGACCTCCTCATGAACTTCACATGGTCACTACGAGCGGTCACCCCTTGGGCTGTCACCAAATCAATGGGCTTGTACTCGCTGTAACCCAGTAATAAACAAAGTATTGCCCTTTGTTCCAGATTTTCTTTCGTCTAACTTGACTAAGAAGGAACGCGCACGTGGGCTAGACAGCTCCAAGTACACAAATCGTCCACCATAAGCTCCGATTCGTACTGTTTCTGATGCAGGGACACCAAATCCAAAGGCTGGGTGGGCAACCAGTTTAACGTCGTCACCACGTGCAGAAAGGCTTCTTCCCGCAAGGAGTTCAGCATGTGTGTGGCCATGAGCGTCGCTCTATTCCTTGGTAGAACCACGCCGTTAACATGCGTTCGTAAACTGCTGCTCAATTCCTTGGTCAACACAGTAGTCACTTAGCTCCTTGGTTGCGAATTCCCCTCCTTGGTTAGAGTGAAGTCTTCATACCTTAATCTCAGGAAAGCAAGGTCGCAGCCTGTTCAACAGGACGTTGATGTGGAACGCTGCTTCACTCTTCTTCTTGAGTAATAACAGCCACTTGTACCTTGTAGACTCGTCTATAATGAAGCGAAACATAGTAGTTCCATCCACAGACTGCTCGTTCACAGAGCAAATGTCCATCATGAGAGTCTCCAAAGGTTCGGACTTCCGTGATGGAATTCGTGTATAGGCATTATTTTCGCCTCACTGGCAGCACAAGCAACGCACTCGTAGGAAGTCAGACCTTTTGCATTCATCCTAACACCAATATCGAGTTTGTTTACCAACACTTTCACCGTCTCCGTGCCCGTGTGACCAGATTGTTGATGAAGCAGTTCCATGGCTTTCTTGCTGTCCATGTCCTCTTTAAGATCTTCCATCACCATCACCTCAGTCACTCGCTCTGCACGTAGTCGGTAGATGCTGTCGCGCATCATGAACTTGAGTGATATGCTCGGCTTTGAGATCCAAGCAGTCTGTTGGTCATCTGAACATGTCAGCTTGAAGTTGCCCTTCGTCTGTAGGTAGCCCAGACTAACGATGTTCACTTTCGTGCTCGGTGTATACACCATGTCGTCTAGAAGACGGTCCTCGATCTGGCCAGTTGCCTGGTTAACAACACGCAATAGTACAGACCCACACACCGAAGTGTGTTCCGTTGTGCCATTCGCAAAGTCAAGTCGGCTAGCTTAGTCTTCCCTTATGGTAGTAAGCAATGCCAGGTCACCACAGACATTCGCCTGGGATCCTGAATCAAGTATCCACTCCACAAACTCAGACTGGGCCGATTGCATACCTTGGTTTTGGTCCACAGCATTGACTTGACGAGAGGCAGACGGTCTATTGTCACGACGGGCTTCAAATCGACGTGGAGACATATTCCGCCCTTAGTAGCTGTCACGTCGAGGTGCTATCCCTCGTCTTCGCGGAGGATTATCACGCCACTGCTGCTGCGGAGACGGGGGTACATTGCGACTCAGTCGATCATCGCGTTGGAATGCTGATCTATAGCGACTTGGTCTCTTGTTACGCCACTGCTGCTGATGCAGTGGGGATCGAGTGACGGGATGGAGATTCTCGACTGAAGTATCGGGGTGGTGAACGGCTTCGTTCTTGGCCTTGAATAGGAAAGTCAAAGTGTCCAACATCTTGGCTCCGGGGACCTCTCCCGTACGCACTCTCCAAGGTAGGTCTGTAATCACTGCGTACCCCTGGTTCTTGACGTCTGTTAAACCCAGTGTCAGGACCTCGACAACTGTTCCCCGGCGCAGCCGAACTCCCTTGTGATTCAGCGTGATTGTGCCATGGCTCAAGGGTAGGTACTTTCGCGTTTTGCATCAGTCCTTGTCTTAGATAGTAGATTATTGATTCTCACGTAGGGGTTGGTCCAGCTGTAGTCCAGCCGCCCTCCCACTGGCTCTGCACAGTACTTGATACACTAGGCTGTGTGCCAGGCTGTGCAGTGGCTTGAACTGCATGTTACGCAGTAGATTGTGCAGTCTGTTGAAGAGCAGGCTGCTCAGTAGGCTGCACTTCATGTCGGATCGCAGATTGTAAGGCAGTTTAAACAGCTACCAGTGCTTACAGTATAAGTAGTGAAGTTTGTTGTCGCAGCTGTTGTAGCCCTTGGCCACCACCTTGTACATGTCGAACAGGTACTTCAACATGCACCTGCAGTCGCTGCGTTCCTTGCGCGACAGTAGCTTGAGTGCGTTGTGGGCTCGTAGGAGCACTTTCAACGCCACGACGCTCTCCCCCTTCGTCACTTTCCGCAGTAGACGTCAATGTCCATACAGGTGATTGCGTCACCGTAGATGATAGCTCAGCACCATTTCATAGTGATAGACTAGCAAACAGGCCTTGGTCATCTTCATCCGTGGTCATCGCGTCCACACGACGTACAAAGTTTACCAATGACGTCAGAGCTCTGGGTCGTCTTTCTTGCAGTTCTCTCGCAAGCTCTGGCTTCAGCTGCTGGCCAGTGAGTACTGTACACTCATCATACCAGTGTCCTTCACCTTGGCAGCTTGCACAGTTCGTACGTTGCTTCTTGTCTGCAACACCCTTAGATCGCTTACGCTGTTGCTTGTTGCGCTTGCGTCCTCGAGCTATACCTTGTCCTTGACCTTGTCCTTGGACATGATCAGCTCCGATGTGAGCTACTTGCATGCAATGTGCGGCTGGTTAGCTGGTCTGAGCACGCAGCTGGTCATACTGGTGTTCAGCAGCGCGCAGTTGTTGAATAGCTTCAGCGAGTGTGAGAGTCTTGCGATCATGATTGCTGATCCAATCGCCATGTTCAAGGGCGAGATGTTTGAATGCTTCCCCGCTGTTCGATAGTAGTAGGCTTGCGTTTTATCACTCACTTCATAAATTCACCATTAGCTTGATGTAGAAGTGTCACATTCTTCGCAATGTCGTCAACGTCCTACGACACATACTCATTCGGCTTGAGCCTGCGTGTCACTAGCTCTTGTAATCGATAACGAGGAACAATACCATCTCCAGCGTCAAAGTGCTGCGTAATCGCATCGCAGAGCATAGCGGCGACGTCCGTGTTGTCGTGGATGTCGTCGATCTTGAACGTCGTGTGCAATGGCACGGACAGGGACAACGCGAGCGCTGAGAACGCCTTGTTCTTGTGCGACTTGTACCACACGCGCTACTTGTCGCGGCGCATGCCTTCCACTGCATCATAGCACTTCGGGTCGTAGGTGATGTCACACAACGGCCCTCACTCTTCCAGGTCTTGTAGTCGCCCTTCACATGGAGCTTGGGCAGTTTGATTGAGGGCGAGTTGATGAGGACTTTGGTGTACTCAGCCAGCTCGCCGTCGTTGTAGCGGCCAGTCGGGTACATGTTGTCCAGGGGGCGCCACAGGCCGCTGGGGTATTGGTCGCCGTTTGGTTGGCTTGGCGGCGTCTGGGAAGGATTGTCAGCTGGCACGAAACCTCCCGTGTTTGTTGATGAAAGTGTGTGCATACTTTCGAGTAACATTTTAAATAACGGGTCCAGCCAGTGAGCGAATTAGTCCTTCAGCATCACTGTGCGACAGTGCTGCGTCACTGTTCGAGCTCGGCTCCAACCAATGGGGTCGAAGCCTAATTTTGATTGGTCAAAAAATCAGAGCTCGTGTCTGGAACATCAGCTGCCTCCCCAGACACAGGGTCGTCGGCACCTCTCGCAGAAGCGCACCAGGACGGAACTGCCAAGGTCGACACCGCCACTTGCCGGGCAAAAAGCCGCGACAGGACCGCGGTGTCGGGTGAGGCTGTTTTCGCTGCTGCTCTCGTGTGAGCTGCAGGCGTCAAAGGCAAAGTGAGGGAGCAGCCTCCACCAGAACACCGCTGTCCCGCAAAAGGTGGATTAGTATACAAATAATCAAGAGATCTTTACTAAAGCCTAGATAAATGCACTCTCGTTTAACACACCATCTTAGCAGCGCACGGCCACCGATGTCCTTGGTATAGTCCTTCGCCATTGTACGCATGGAATACGCAGTGTATCCGGTTGTAATGCAGCCGCAAGCTGCACAGCCAGGCGCATGAGAGTCCTTGGGATGTGTCTTGTAGACGGCGGTACTGGACACTGGTAGACTACATTGCACTTGCATTCAATATACAGGTAGGTACACAAGCTTAAAGGCCCTGCTTCGCAGTCTTCCCGCGCGGGTTTGCTGCGGCAATGGGCACCCACGTCGCCCGACCCCATGTGTGTTATGCCAGCGATGGGCGATGCGTAATTTGTATTCTGCTGTATTCCTATGCGAATAGGAGCAACCTTCTTCGTAGATAGTCTTGTACGTTTACAAATAGAAGAGCGTCTACATACCTGTAATGGGGAAATTGAAGTACACGCATAGATTTCTGCTGTTTTGGCATGGTACTGTAATCCGCATTCGGACGGGTGTCTCAGCGTGTGTCAGGTCATACTAAAATCAAGACATTTCACTTCTCGTCAAAACTTTTGTTGAGAAAAAATAAAAAACATACCTAACGCTGGCTCACATATGGCAGTTTAATCAGTTGGATTCTGATTGACAAATGGTGGACAGGGATTGACAGTAAATCGATCGAGCAGTAGATTGTATCAGAACAGTAGACGTACTTTAACTGTTGCAAATATTGCTTTTCCAGTTTTGCATTTTCATCACAATATTAAACAACAAAACCCATGTTGCAACATGTTATCGGTAGTAATTTATACTATAAATTACTTTAATACCGAAATCTAGGATAAAAATCTAGCACTTCAGCGTTAAACGTGGCATTCGATAGAATCACTGTTGATCAAAGCGTTTGCCACTACAAGAACGAAGCGGGAAGAACGTTTGCGCACGTCAAGTGCTTCAACTGGCACGCAAATTAACGTGCCGGTGATTTTTCATCACATAAAAGCCCACTGGTTCTTTATTTGGTTGATAATTGATTCTTTGACGGAAATCGTTAGACAAATGTCAGACACGTGATTTTTGCATTACGTTTGATAGGCTGATGAGATTTTGTTTGATAGGTTGGTGACATTCGGGAAAGCTCTCGACCGACCGAGAAGCCGAGCGCTGTGCTCAGGGCGGACTTCCGGGCGAGGGTAGCAGACAATGAAACAAAAGTGGAAGGCGCGGTCATCATCCCTCCAAGCAGGTATGCTCTAACTCACACTGAGCTTAATGTCACTACAGGCCTAAAGACAATTTTGCACTGCGCAGTAGAGCTGTGGGTGCACCACCTAGGGAGCGGGAAGGAGGTTATGCTGCTTATGTTGCTTAGAATGGCGAAGGCATGAGGTCGTGAGCTGTGACAACGACGTGTGTCTGTGAAGCCTGACTGGCAAAGGCGACGAGGCGGTGGTATGCTGACACAGCGATGTGAGTGTCATATGCCGCGAAGGTAGCTTGTACACCTGCTCGCCACCGATGACTGAATGGCTTGTGGTTTTCGTCTTTAACTAGTCTCGCTAACTAGCTGTTGAGTTGGCTTTCTTTCTCACGAGCTTTCCTACCGTTGCCCAACCTAGCTGCCCGCGGCGTCGTTTCCGGGAGTTCTTGGTCGTCGCATCGACCGCAACGCTGCCAGCACAGTCGGCTAACACTTTCATCGCGTCATCAGTAGATGGGGAGGCTCGAAGTAGGATTTTAGATGCTGCATCGTTTTCGATCTTGAGCATGAGATAACGTAGTTGACTAAGCCGTTTTTGCATTTTTCTACTACGCATATCTCAGCCATCAAGAACACGAAGTGGTGGCACCTTCTTGGCCTTATTTCCGCACATCCAAAGCACCCATATATGACGTACGGAGCAGTCGGGAATGATAAAATCAGCAGGAACACGGCGAAACTTTCCACCCCAAAAGAAACACGGCTGCTGCTCATTGCCGTCGACTACGACTTCGGTTTCCGTTGTGCCCTGCGATTGAGAACCAGTCAACTGGCGTACCAAGCTGTCCACACCCGCATCCTGGAGGCACGTTTTGATTGCAGCGTAAAGACCGTCATACGTCACGGTGCCCGCGCCAATATCTCTCTTTCCCAGCTCGGAAATAATATCGCGGACCGTGTCG